>NW_014577403.1:59738-68995 GCF_000485595.1 Priapulus caudatus
TAAATTCAAAAGATAAAAGACATTAAAAATAGAAATAATTAATAAATTAAACAAATAATAAATTAAATGAAATCAATAAATAAAAATAAATTAAAGATAATACATACTAAAGAATGTAGGTAATAGGGAAAAACGAAAAAAAGGGGGCAAATACGGTTTCCAGCTGGGACTCGAACCCGGAATTCCGGTGTAGGAGACGGAATGTTCTACGATTACGCACTCCGTCTCCTTAACGATTATACATCCATGGATTCACACGTATGTCATGTTAATCTGTACCGCATCGCCATCTTTGATCAATAGAATTTCTATCAATTTTTAACTTTTTAATTTTTTCAACTTTTTGTTTTAGCTAGGACCACTCTCCAGACGTGCTCATCGCCTTGGAAAATTGCATCCAGATCCGCTTGGCGCGTTTTGGCGGCATAGAGGGACATACATATGGATACATACATACAATCTACCATACATACAATACTAATACATACATTACGATACATACATACATACATACATATAATACAGTACATACTATCATACATACTACTCTCTACATACATACATACATCCGCATACATAGGCATACATACATACATACGAGTACATACATACATACATACATACATACATCATACAATAGCTACATACATCATACATACATGACATACATAACAATACTAGCATACATACATACATACATTAGCAGTACGATACATACATACATACATACATACATACAAGACATAACATACATACATACATGACATACATACATTATCATACATACATACATACATACATTACATACATATCATACATAGCATACATACATACATAACATACTTCATACATACATACAACATTACATAACAATACATAACAGACATACTACATACATACCATACATACATCATATCATTACACTACTACATACATACATACATTACATACACATACATTACATACACATACATACTATACATCTACATACATACATACTACATACATACATACATACATACGACATACATACATACATACATACATACAGTACACTATCATACATACATACATACATACATACATCAGTACATACATACATACATACACTACATACATAGCACTACATACATACATCATACATTACATACATCATCATACATCATAGCATACATACATACATAACATACATACCATACTACATACTTACTACATCATACATACATTACATACATCTACATATACATACATACATACATACATACATACATATACATACATTACATACGATACATACATACATACTATTACATACAGACATACAACATACATACATACATACATACTCATATCATGACATTACATACATACATACATACATACATACATACATACATTACATTAATACATATACATTAACATACATAACATGACATACACATACAACATACATCTACATAGCATACATAACATACATCATACATACATACTACATTACATACATTACATACATACATACAACAGTACATAAACATACATACATACATACATACATACATTCTACATTACATACATAGCATACATACATACATACATACATACATACATGAGCATACTAACATACATACATACATACACTACATTACATAATCTACATACATTAGCATACATACATACATACATACATACATACATACATACCATACTACAGTAACATACATACATTACATACATCATACATACATACTCATACATACATAACATACATTACAATACTATTACATACATAGCCATTACATACCATACATAATACATTACATACATACCATACATCCATACATACATACATACATACACATACATACCATCATACATACATACATACATACATAGCTCATACATACATTACATACATACTACATACATGACATACAGTACATACATACTCATACATACATACATTACATACATAAATACATACATATATAACATATCATACATTACAATAATACAATTACATACCATACATACATACATACATACTACATACTATACATACTACATACATACATACATACATTACATACACATACATACATACATACATACATACATACATACATACATACACATACATACATCATACATACATACATTACATATACATACATAGCATACGATACATATACATACATACACATACTACATACATACATTACATCCATAACATACATCACTACACTACATACACATACATACATATAGCATACAATACATAATACATAGCATACATACATACATACATACATACATAATACAAACATACATACATAAGACATACATACATAGCATACATACGATACATACATCATCAGCATAATGTAGCATACATAATCATACATACATACATACATACTAATACAGTACATACATTACATACATACATACATACCATACATACATACATACATACATACATACATACAACATACATTACATAACATACACATACATACATACGATACATAATCATACATACATACATACATACATATCATACATACATATCATAAACATTACATTACATACATAATACATACATATACAATACATTAGCATACACATAATAATCATACATTAGCTACATCATATAAACATCAGACATACATACATACGATACATACATACATACATACATACATACATACATTTACATCATCATAGCATCACATACATAGCATACATACATACATAACATACATAGCATACATTACATACATACAATACATAATCTACATTACGATACATACATCATACATACATACATACATACATTACATCATAAAACATACATACATACATAACATACATACATACATACATACATAACATACATCATACATAGTACATACATACATACATACATACATACATATACATACATACATTTACATACATACATTTTACATACATACATTACATTACTACAGAACATACATACATACATTTATACTACATACATACATACCATTAGCATACATACATGCACATACCATACCATACAAATACATACAATACATACCCATACATACATACATTACATACATACATCAATACATACATTACCATTACATCACATAACATAATCATACAACATACACATACGTACATACATACATACATACATAATACATACGATACATTACATCATACATACATACAACATACATAGCATACATACATACATACCATACATACATTACATACAAAACCCCACATACATTAACATACATACATACATACATACATTACATACATACATAGCATACATACATTTACATACATACAGTACATACATACCATACATACCATACATACATCACATACATATTTACATAGATACATACATTACAGTACATACCATACATACATACATACATACATACATACATACATACAATAATAACATCAATACATACATACATACATACATATACATACGTATCATACACTATCATCACAAATGACATATCATACATAATACATTACATACTACATAATACATACATACATACATACATACATAATAGCATACATACATACATACATACATCTACATACATACATCATACATACATACAGTACTATAAACCATACATACATACACTATACATACATACATAGCACTACATACATTACATACATACAAATAGCATACATACATACATACATTACATTCACGATACATACATACATACAAATACAGATACATACATACATACATACATACATACATAGCATAGCATACATACATACATAATACATACATTTACATACATACATACATTACATACAATACATACCATACATTACATACATACCATACATAATACTATACTATACATACATACATCGTATACACATACATACATACATACAACATATATATACACTACAATACGAACTGAAATATATGATTAGATGATGTTCAGATTGTACATGTTTTGTTTGTGAACCAACAACCGACACAAATCCTCACGTCAATAGTCGTTCAAACCTCTAACCCGCAGCTACGAGCACCCTACGTACACGTACACGTTACACACATCTCACGCCACGTACTCACGTACAATGCACATACGCACGCACTCACAACCGCCTGTACGTAACGCTCACCATAAACGCACGCACTCACACACTCTGCACTTACGCCATGCACGCACTCAGCACCTGAACGTAGCCGGCCCACTCACGCACGTCACCGCTTGAACGTTAGCTGCACATACGCACGCACTCACGCACGCTGACTGTACGCCTGCCCATACGACATCACGCACAGCTGGCTGTACGCTGCTTGCCGCATCACACACGCCTGCACGTACGCGCAGTACGCTGCACACTACGCACGCACACGACCCACTCACGCACCTGCACCATACGCACGCTGACTAGCAACCGCAGCACTCACACAACGCTGCACGTACGCGCTGCACATACGCACCGCACTCACACACGTTGCCACGTGTACGCTGCACATACGCCAGCCACTCACACACGCGTTGCGGCGTACGCTGCCACATACGCACGCCACTCACCACACGCTGCACATACGCACGCAACTCACAACACGCCTGCACATACGCACGCCACTCACCACACGCTGCATCCGTACGCTGCACATACGCACGCCCCTCACACACGCTGCACATACGCACGCCACTCACACACGCTTGCACGTACGCACGCACTCACACACGCTTGCACGTACGCTGCACTTACGCACGATACTCACACGCGCTGTCCGTACTCGTGCCACATACGACCACGCTACTCACGACGCACTTCAACGCACGCCTGCAACATACGCACGCACTCACGCACGCTGCACATACGCACGTACTCATACGCGCTGTACGCTACGCCGCACATACGCACGCACTCACGACGCACTCACGCACGCTAGCACATACGCACGTCACTCACGCCACTCCTCACGACGTACTCCAACGCGCTGCACGTATCGCCGCTGCACACGCCACGCACTCACACACACTGCGACGTAGCGCTGCACACACACGCACTCACACACGCTTGCACGTACGCCTGCACATAACGCACGCACCACACACGCTCCACACGCAGCGGCACTCACGATCTGCACGTGATCCTGACACCATACGCACGCACTCACGCACCGCTGCCACGTATGCTGGCGCAACGCACGCACTCACGCATCACGCTGCACGTACGCACCGCACTCACACACGCTCTGCCACGTACTAGCCCACGATACGCACGCAATGCACACACGCTGCACATACCACGCACGGCACGCTGCACGTACGCACGCACTCACACACGACTGCAACGTACGCTGCACGATACGCACGTTAATCACACACGGTGCACTACGCTGCACATACGCACTCTACACACGCTGCACGTGACGCTGCACATTACGGCACGCACTCACGCCCGCACTACGTACGCTGCCACGATACCGCACGGCACTCACGCACGTCTGCACGTACGCTGCACGCACGCTGCACAGTATACATACCGCCACGCGAAAGCGGCGACGTACCCTTGCCTGAAGAAGGTTCCTCAGTAAGAGTCATCCAAGTCTATTGTCTCACACGAGGGCGCCACGCGTGCCATTATCACGGCACTCCATTTCACCTGAAATACTTGTACACGGTCGGTTTCCAATTGGTCTACAGAGTATATTTCTTCGACCTATACCAACCTATTACTAGAACGCGCCCTACAACACGTTACGTGATTCGGCGCGATCGCTCTCGTGTTCCGCTGATATTAGAAACTAATATTAATACGCCGCATGACGTGAGGTGTCGTGCGCGGCAGCGAGGTGTGTGCTGTGAATGCTGTGTGCTGTGTGTGTTGTGTGTGGTGCTTGTGCCTCTGAACTGCTGTGTGTGTGGCTGCGTATATACTATAATAGTAATATATATATGCTGTAGTGTGTGTGTGGCTCGTGTGTGCGTTGTTGTGTGGTGCTGGTGTCGTGGTGGCGCCGTGTGTGTGTGTGTTGTGATTGGTGTGTGTGTGCGTCTGTCGCGCGCGTGCTGTGTATACTATATAAGGAATACATAAGGGTTTATATGCTCTTGGCATCATTACATGCGTGCCCTGTGTTCGCACATACCTTGATGTCGATTGATTGCTCGTCATCGTAGCCGACCCACTGCTTGTCTGTGGTGTACAGGTAGGGCACACCTTGATGCTCATCGTGCCACAGTCGCGTAGCTCCATTCCGTAACATCTCACAGATCTGCACGCGAGCGAGAGATACACAGCTGCTATTATTTATTATAATAACTCGTTAGTATGCTAGCGTAGTTGAATAAGCAGCTCTTGGCCCTGGCTTGTCTGGGCACGGGGCTGGCTATGTGTGGCTGCTGTCGTGCCCTGTGTGTGCGGTGCATGCGTGCGATGCGTGCGTGGCGCTGCGTTGGGCGTGTGGGCGTGTGTCGCGGTGCGTGCGTCGTGGTGGCGCCGCGACTGTGTGCTCGTGTGCCCGGGTTGTGTGTGGTGTGTGATGTGTGGGTGGGTGTTTGTGTGGCGCAGCTGTGGTGTCGTGGATTGTTTGAGCGTGGTGCATGTGTGTGGCGCGTGAGAGATATATAAGACTCATTGCGCATGCGGTGCGTAGTTTCGGCTGTGGTCTTAAGGAAGTGTCAAAGAAGATAAATCACCCAGGTAACCACGAGCAATAAAATACTTAGCTATAGTCATCAACATCTCTATGTACTGGTAAGTAAGCACCGTGACCGGATGCGGGACGGTGAGGCATGTCGATCTATGGCCGTACTTCTATTTTATTGCGTGTTGCCACTAGACGATCGTGCAGCCCGGATATACCGCGCGCGAAGCCCGCAACAGCGCCCGCCTCGCGGCCGGCGCGTAGCCAGGGGGGGCGGGGGGGGCGGTCGCCCCCCCCCCCAAAACGCGCCGTCAAATATTGCCCCAAAATGCTTAAATATTTCAAAATTTTCCGTGGGCGGGCATGCCCCCAGAGCGCTGCCGTGGCCTAGCACTGGGGCATGGCCTACCGGCACGTGCAAAACGTTACGCGTGTCAAATGTTGTGTGCATGTGTCGCTGCATGTTATACTGCCGATGTATAAATGTATGTACGTGTGTGTGGGGCGGTGTGGGCTGTGTGTGTGCTGAGGTGTGGGTGTGTGGCTGTGTTTGTGTATGTGTGGAGTGTGTGTGTTGCGAGTCGTGTGTGTGTGTGTGTGCTGGTCGCATGTGTGTGTGTGGTGCTGGTCCCCGATGGCTTGTGGTGTGAGCCTGCGGTGTGTTGTTGTCGTGTCGTGGCTGGTTGTGTGGATGGGTGCCTGTGTCGTGGTTTTTGGTGCTGAGTGTATGTTATATTAGCGTCCCTATCCTGTGGGTTTGCGGTGTACATATGTATCGTACAATTCCATGCATGCATGCGATTTTTATCATCTTGCAGTGCTCACTTCATTGACAATGTCGCATCAATGAGATGAATGAATGATCGCGTCGTTGTCTGTGATTTTGCGCGCAGCCGTGAACCTGTATGGTAGCGACTCTGCGTAGACGTAGTGTATAGAGTTGATGGTCGCTAAAGATAGACTTGGGCCGGTGTGGTGCACGTTATGTGTGTGTGTGGGGTGTGTGTGTGTGTGCAGCGGCGGATCAGGGTGTGTGTGGTGGGTATGGTGGGGGGCGTCTGTGTGGTGGGGGGGGGGGGGAAGGCGTGGGAGTGTGTGCGCGAATGCGTGCTTGTTGTGTATTGTGTGCGTGCGTGTTTGTTGTGTTGTGTGCGTGCGTGCGTGTGTGCGTGCATATCGGTATTTGTGTGCGTACTTCACCTAATTGGTAAAAGGGGCACAGCTACCAAACGTCTACACGTACATCTAACACAAGAGCGGTCGTTTAGCTTGTCCGCTTTATAATGTCGCACCAGGCTACGCATTTATAACTATACTCTATACAGGTTTATGTCCCGAGCAGTTATACAACAGAAACAGTTTACAGCCTGCTCTCCGGCTTTCTCCACCAATGTAACGGAACTTGGTCTGGGTCTTGGTCTGGGTCTTGGTCTTGGTAACTGATCTATGTATTATGGCCCACCGCCTATTACTAAAGTAACAACTTATTCTATATACTTCATGCTAATGACTACGGATATCCGTAGCCATACTTCGGACTTAGTTTTATTAGTAACTCTATTAGTTATTCGTAACGATACGTCATTCAAAAACTACGATACAGCAGATTTGTAACAATACACCCCACTACATGAATAATCTCCTAAACCTGTTACGATGCACTCCCACACTTAACCAATAATCTCACCGATCTATGAAAGCTTCCACTCTGTGGGACTTAAGACACTTAAGTTGCACCGCAAGTAAGATAAAGGCCGCAATATACTAGTACATACTGTGCTAGTTCTACCTTTCTAGCCATGACACAGCAATTTGCTAATGACTGTATACCATGAGTAAGATCGGTCACTCTATGTTAATATATATTATTATATAGGATGTGATATAATATATATATATATATTGTATATACATATATATACATATATATATATATATATATTCATATTGCTATTCATGTACCCCTGCCGAAATCACGAAGCGCTACTCGCGATAAAATGTCGGACGTGGCCTCGGGTTATTGTCTGATCCACGTGATATAAGTTTTATTTGAATTTGTGCATAGTACTAGTCACGATAACGTTATTATCTTGCTCACAACGCTTTAGAACGAGAGGTTAGAACTAGGACTAGCCTTTAGGAGTAAACATTGTTTTACCAACGATGTAGAAAGATAATTAAGTTGGAAGCAGGACCAACGATTTAGAACGACAACACTTTAGAGCGTGATGTTAAAACTAGAACCAACCCTTAGGATTAAACATTGTTTTACTAGCCGTTTAGAAGGAGACGTTAGGACTAGCGCTATCCTTATGCTACTAACCCTAACCTAGGGTCAGTTACGATTCTAACAACAACCCTCCCCCTAGCGCGCGCAAGTTCGTTACCTCGTAATAGGAGAGGTAACCGTCCTCGGCCGTGAATCGTCCGGCCTTGCCGGCGCCCTCCGCCGGGTCGCCCATGTCGTGCTCCCAGTCAAAGGAGGACATCGTGAAGCTACGGCCGTAGGTGGCCAGCCCGATATTCAGCTTCGCGGGCGGACAGCCTCCGTCCACCCACCTCTTCGCCGCCCATTCCTGCGATCATGCAAACG
>NW_014577403.1:69020-72488 GCF_000485595.1 Priapulus caudatus
AACAATTTGTTTTACTAGCGCGTTTAGTAAGGAGACGTTAGGACTAGCGCTATCTTATGGCACTAACCCTAAACCATAGGGTCAGTTAGCGATTCTAAGCAAGCAAACCTCCCCCTAGCGCCGCGCAAGTTCGTTACGCATCGTATAGGAGAGGTAACCGTCCTCGGCCGTGAATCGTGCCGGCCTTTGCGGCGCCCTCCGCCGGTCGCCGCATGTCGTGGTCCCAGTCAAAAGGAGGAGCAATCGCTGAAGCTACGGCGTAGGTGGCCAGCCCGATTATTCAGCTTCGGGGCGCGAAGCAGCCTGCCGTCCACCCACGCTGCTTCGCCGCCCATTGCCTGCGATTCATGCAAAACGTATATATTATATATATAGTATAATATATATGTGTGTGTGTATATGTGTGTGTGTGTGTGTGGTGTGTGTGTGTGTGTGTGTGTGTGTGTGTGTGCTGTGTGGTGCGTGTGCGTGTGTGTGTGGTGTGTGTGTGTGTGTTTGTGTGTGCTGTGTGTGTGTTGTGTGTGTGTGTGTGTGTGTGTGTGTGTGTTGTGGTGTGTGTGTGTGTGTGTGTGTGTGTGTGTGTGTGTGTGTGTGTGTGTGTTTGTGGCGTGTGTGTGTGTGTGTGTGTGTGTGTGTTTATGTGTGTGTGTGGTATGTGGGGGGGGGGGCGTCTGTGTGTGTGGGGGGGGGGAACGTCGGGATGTGTGTGCGCGAATGCGTGCTTGTTGTGTTATTGTGTGCGTGCGTGTTTGTTGTGTTGTGTGCGTGTGTGCGTGTGTTGGCGTGGCATATGGGTATTGTGTGTGCGTACTTCACCTATATTGGTAAAAGGGGCACAGCTACGCTAATACGTCTACGTAGCGTACCATCTAAGCACAAGAGGCGGTCGTTTAGCTTGTCCGCATTTATAAATGTCGCACAGGCTAACGCATTTATAACTATACTCTATACAGGTTTATGTCCCCGAGCAGTTATACAAACAGAAACAGTTATTACAGCCTGGCTCTCACGGCTTTCTGCCAGCCAATTGTAACGGAACTTGGTCTGGGTGCGTTGGTCCTGGGTCTTGGTCTTTGGTAACTGAATCTAAATGTATTATGGCCCACGCGCCTCCTTACTAAAGTAACACTTATTCTATATACTTGCATTCTGCTAATGACTACGGATATCCGTAACGGCATACTTCGGAGCTTAGTTTTATTAGTAACTCTATTAGTTAATTCGTAACGATTAACGTCATTGCAAAAACTAACGAATAAGGCAGATTTGTAACATACACCGCCACTTACATGAATAATCTCGCTTAAACCTGTTACAGCACTGCACTCGCACACATATAACGCAATTAATCTCACGCGATGCTAATGAAGCTTTCCACTCATGTGGAGAACTAAGAATTAGACTTAAGTTGCCACCGCAAAACAAGTAAGATTAAAGCGCCCGCAATATACTTAGTACATACGTGTGCTAGTTTCTACCTTTCTAGCTCATTGACACAGCAATTTGGCTAATGACTGTCATCCCATTGAGTAAGATCGGTCACTACTATTTAATATATATTATATATAGGATGTGATATAATTTATATAATATATTATGTATAATATATATACTATATAAATATACTATACTATATATATATATATATATATTATTATATATATATATATATATTATATATAGTAAATATAGACTAATTTTTGTGTTGTAGCCCGACGAAGAAGCACATCGTCTCAAAATATTCCATTTAAAAATAAAAACACTGTATTTCTATACCTCTATTTTACACATGTATATATGTCTTCATTTGGTATCAGTGTGTTTGTACTTCTAACTATATATAGGCCTATATATCTATCTATCTATATATATATATATATATATATATATATATATATATATATCGCGTGTGCTTACCACGTTCAGCAGTCTCTGCTCCCCCGTCTCGTCTGCGCGCGGGTACAGCGGCGCGTTGTGACCGAGGAAGTCCTCCCACGATCCGTGTAAGTCGTACGACATTAACGAGACGAAGTCCAACACCCTGCAATACGCAACACGTCGCCCGTAATCCTCCCGCCCCCACAGCGACCGCGGATGCCAAGCATGCTCCGCTCGTTTTTTTCTCTCTGTGACACACGTAAAAGAATGCGCGATCTGCCCGCCTGGTTTTTTTTACGACACGCGTAAAAACGCGAGATATCTGCCTCGCCTGGTATTTTCTGCCCAACCCATGGCAGCGACCAATCTGCCCTCACCTGATATTTCCCAAGACGCGCGCGCGACGAAGTAACTAAGGCATGCGAAAAAAAACAGACAACTTCAACGTGAGGCATAACTTTAAAAATAATAGAAATGAGACTTGAAGAAAAACATGATACGAGACAAATAACTTTACAGTGTGACGTAACTTGAGGAAGAAAATAAAAAGAGACAAGTAACTACATACAGGCTAGCTATCAAGTAAGCTTCGTTATACTTGAAGAAGAAGAAGAAGAAGAAGAAGAAAAAGAAGAAGAAAAAATGGACGAAAAAGAAATGAGCCTTAAGCTGAGGACTGTGCATGACTTGCTTTGACAGTTCAGCTATGTCGTAGCCCGCCTGGATGTTCTTCTCTCCAGCGGCCACGGCGGCCGTCAGCATCAGCCGCGGTCGCACCATCTGAGCTGCATCGGCGGAAAACTCCGTCATCAGTTCCTGCAAGAGTTAGCAGATGACGTCATCAGCTTCTGCAAGAGTTTACAGTCGACGTCATCAGCTTCTGCATGAGTTTACAGTCGACGTCATCAATTCCTGCAATAGTTTTCAGTTAACGTCATCAATTCCTGTAATAGTTAGCAGGCGGCGTTGTAAGTTCTTGCAAGATTTAGCAGACAACGTCTTCTGACCCTTCAACAGTCGGCAAACGAGCGCGCGTCGTGTGAGGTCTCCATCTAAGACATTTATAGAGACGTCGAAAAGTAAGTGGGCTGCTAATAAAACCCAGCAGCGTTAATGATCACTATGTAGATGATCGATGATTCTTTCGGCGAGCCTAAAACGAACGCGTTAGCATTTAGAAACGTGAAATATAGCGGCACCGCGAAACAGACGCCTCGCTTGCAGCTGGACTCTTCTAAAACCTAATTAGTCAAAACCAGATGGCCGCAACACAGCCATCGAAGCAAGCGCGAATGAAATAAACATATGTGCGGCGATGTAAAGAAGACGGAGGAGACAAATCATCTCCTGATACATCTGGTCGTTTGTTAAACAGCGGGCAAGAGCGGGAGAGAAGGGTAAGATGAGAATGGGGGAAGTGTTAATGAGAGAGAGGGTGAGAACAGATAGAGAAGGCGAGAGAGAAGAAAGAGCGACGTGGGAAGGAGAGAGGGCGAAAGAAAATGAGTGATAGCAATAGAAGGAAGAGATAGATAGATAAATAAATAAATACATAAATATATATATATATATATATATATATGTATATAT
>NW_014577403.1:74279-74728 GCF_000485595.1 Priapulus caudatus
TCTCTCTCTCTCTCTCTCTCCTATTCTCTATCTCTCTCTCTCATTCTCTCTCTCTCCTAACCTCTATCTCTCTCTCATAACCTCTATCTCTCTCGCGCCCCATCTCACGAGGTATGCGAGGCAAACTACATTACATCAGGAGCTGCTATGATCGAGGGAGGTGTTTTTATCTGCCGCAGACTACCCAGACAGCTAATAGAGCAGACGCGACACTGTGAGCAGCATTCTGAGTATTTCCCTTCGAATTCCTCCAAGTTCCAGTTCTTCGAGTTCGCCGGATCGTGGTAAATAAAACTCAATAGGATTCCGACCTACCCCGCGTCACTCCGACTGTAGGGGGATAGCGGATGAATAAAGATTGCACGGCTACGTGGGAAAGACATGTCAAGGTCGTGAACGAACATCCGGATCACCGGGATAATCCCACCGGCGCGCGCGAAAAGGTCGCG
>NW_014577403.1:74738-90749 GCF_000485595.1 Priapulus caudatus
TCCGCCCAAACTCTCAAACATGGATGGCAAGCAGTACCCGCAAAATCAGTTCTAAAGATTTACCTAGAGATCTCAAATCATTTACAGGCTTAAATCAATTTTACAAAGTTTAAAATAATTTACAAAGATAACATTTATTTATAGAAAGAGTTATAATTCAATTTATTTAACATGTTTTAGGAATCAAGTTACAAGATTCTGAAGTAATTTATAACAGTTAATCAATTTTACGAATACAGAGGTCAAGGTATATTTTCGACAATATTACAAATTACAAGGTTACAATTAATTAGTATCTACAACCAGTCTACTGGTTTGTAATCAATTCACTGAAGCTGAAATTTATGAACATGGGTACGAAGCTTTTACAAGATTCTAAATTAATTTATAACATTACAATCAATTTACGAAAATACAAGTCAGTCACATAGTAATCATGTATCTCAAATCAATGAGAAAGCCACATTGATGTAATGTTTTACGAATCACATTACAAGATTCTAATTATTTTATAACTTACAAATCATTAGAAAATACAATCAAGTCACTAGTCAGCATGTATTACAAAGGCGAATGCATAAAGCTAAAATTATTTACGATGGTTACGAATCAATTGACAAGATTCTAAATTAAGTGTATAACATTTAAAATCATTTCGAAAATACAATCTAAGTTCATAGTAGTCATGTATCTACATTCAATTCATAAAAGGCTACAATTTTGGTTACATGGTTAACGAATCGAAAGTTACAAGATTCGAAAAATTAATTTATGAACATTACAATCATTTACGAAAATAGGTCAGGTCACATAGTAATCATGTATCTACAAATCAATTCATAAAAGTAAAATTTTATTAAACTAACGAAGAATCAGCTGATTGTACTTCCAAACCCAGTACAGCTGGGCCAGATGATTTACGTGGGGGCGGAATAGCCGCTATCAGGAGGAAAGTCAATCAAAAGTTTAGCCAACTGCCAAATGATGAAACTCCCAAAGCTAGTGAACTTTCGAATGAAAGAGCATCCCGCACCCGACGCGCCATTCTACCGTGTGGGGCCTAGGGACGTGGCTATGGAACTGACTTATGGTGTTGCCTATGTGAAAGGGGATTACCACGGCGGCGTGTGGGCCAGATTCAATATGGCGATACGCAACGGGGCCGTGTGGCTTGACTCAATATGGCTAGGAATGAGGACGGGGAGAAGGGAATGCTGGTGGGAAGGGAGGAGGGGAGAAGGGAGAAGCGTGGTGGAGAAAGAGAGGAAGGAGAGCTGGATGGAGAGGGAGTGAAGGGTGAGAAGGAGATAGGTGGGAGGAGGAGGGGAGAAGGGAGGAAGGTGTTGTGAGAAGGAGGCGAGAGGGAGAAGAGATCGAGGGTGGAGGAGGGAGAGCTGGTGAGAAGGAGGAGGGGAGAAGAGATCGAGGTGGGGGAGGAGGGGAGAAGCTGGTGGGAGAAGAGGAGGGGAGAGGGAGAAAGCGGGTGGGAGGAGGGAGAAGCTGTGGAGAGGAGGAGGGAAGAAGCGGGGTGGAGAGGAGGAAAGGAGAAGGAGGTGGGAGAGGGAGGCTGGTGGAGGAGGAGGCGTAGAGGGAGAAGCTCGTGGTGGAGGAGAGCGGCGGAGAGCGTGAGTGGAGAGGGAGGAGGGCGCGGGAGAAGGAGAGAAGGAAAAGCGGTGGGTGGAAGGAGGCGGGGAGAAGCGCGGTGGGAGGGCGAGGGGGAGAGAAGGGAGAAGGTAGTGGGAGGGGGAGCAGAGGGGAGAAGGTGTAGGAGGAGGGGAGAGTGAAGAGGTGGTGCGAGGAGGCGAGAGCGCGAGAAGGTGTGGAAGGAGGGGGAAGAGTGTGTGAGGAGGAGGAGAGAAGGAGGAGAAGGGAGTGGTGGAGGAGGGGGAGAGGGAGAAGAGGATTAGGAGGGGGGCAGAAGGAAGCTGGTGGGAAGAGGAGGGGGAGAAGGAGAAGGGGGGGTGGAGGAGGGGAGAGCTGGCGAGTCGGGCAGCCCAGTGAGATCTCGACGTCTGGATTCGTGGAAGACGTTGGCAAGGGGAGAAGAGAGACGGGGGTGGAGAAGGAGGGGAGAAGCTGGCTGGAGGAGGAGGGGGAGAAGGAGAAAGTAGGGAGGAGGCGGAGAGAGGGAGAGGTGGTTGGAGGGAGCGGGAGAAGAAGGGAGAAGGTGGTGGAGGGGGGGGAAGGGGAGAAGGGTGGTGGAGGAGGCGGGAACTGCGTGAGAAGGAGGGAGCGAGAGAAGGAGGGAGAGAAGGGAGATGGCGGGAGGAGGAGGGGAGAAGGAGAAGGTGCGGAGGAGGAGGGAGAAGGAGAAGGTGGTGGAGGAGGGGAGCAAGGAGATGGTGGCTGGAGGAGGGGGAGAAGGGAAAGGTGGTGGAGGAGGGGGAGAAGGAGATGGTGGAGGATGGAGGGGGAGAGGGATAAGGAGGGGAGAGGAAGCGTGGAAAGGAAGGGGAGAAGGAGATTGCAACCAGCCTGCTCATCAATGAATGCCGGCCGCAGCACGTTCTTCATGTTCTCCTTGCATCCTTCTCACCAAGCTTCTTCTTTCTCTCATTCCTCTTCTCTGCCAGCTCTCCCTCCTCCTTCTCCACACCTTGCCGTCTCCTTCCTCCTTCTCACAGTGCTCTGTTCTCCCTTCCTCTTCTCCACAGCTTTCTCCTCTCCTCTTCGTCCACCAAACTCTCCCTTCTCTTTCCGCCTTCTCCAGCTTCTCCCTTCTCCCCTCTCATTCTCAGTTCTCCATCCTCTTGCACCCTTCTCCTTCTCCTCTCCTGCGTTCACTCAGCGTCTCCCTCCTTCCCACTTCTCTCTTCTCCCTGTCCTCCTTCTGCACCAGTTCTCCCCCTCCTCACCACTTCTCCTGTCTCCCCTACTTGTCCAGCTTCTTCTCCCTCTTATCCCTGCTCCCTTCTCCCTCACCATCTCCCTTCTCTCCTCCTTCTCTCCTCCTTCTCTCTTCTCCTTTCACCAGCTTTCCCCCCTCCCACACACCTTCTCCTTCTCCCCTCCTCCACCACCTTCGTCCTTCTCCTCTCCACACCTTCTCCTTCTTCCCTGCCTCAACGACTCCTTCTCCCTGCTCCCCTCTCCTTCTCCACCAGCTTCTCCCGGCCTCTTCTTCAGCCACCGGTCTCATACCATTCTCCTCTCCCTGACGCGCTTCTCCAGCCACGTTTCTCTCCCGCTCCTCCGCGCACCAGCTTCTCCCGTCATAATTACCCTGGCCTCCTTGACGACCTCGCAGGCTTCTCCCCCGTCTTCTCCGCTTTCATGACGTTTCCTCCCGCTTCTCCTGATCCCTTCTGCAAGCTCTAGACTTCTCCGCCCTCCTCTCACCAGCTTTGCCTCCGCTGCGCTCCCCTCGTCTTCTCTACACCAGCTCTCTCTCATCTCAAATCCACCACCGTCGATCTTTATCCCCTCCTCCTTCTCCAACACCTTCTGCCTCATCCTACTCGTCCGCACTTCCTTCGCATGTGCCCCGGCTGGCTCCTTTTCGCAGGCCAGCTTTCGCTCCTCTTCCGCTTTCGTCCACCGGGCACTTTCTCCCTCGTCCTCCCCCTTCTCCGTCTCCCAAACGGACATGTTCACGGCCTACTTACGACCTTCCCGTGATCCTGCTCATATGGAGTCAGCCACACGGCCGCGCGGGATAGGCAGATATAGCCATAATGATGACTAGGCCCACACGGCGGCTTGCTACGGGGTCTGGGTTCAACATCGCCTTCACATACGGGGCAAACACCAGAGCAGTCGCAATTCGAAGTCAAAGCTCGTCCTCATATTGGGCAACAGCGCGGTAGATCGGGCGTGTCCTTATCTCGATCCTAATGGGTATGGTGGCACTACGGTGTGGGTTATCCGGGGGGTCGGTAGAATTGTGTCTTGTCTCTACTTCCAAGTTTCATCGGTCAGCATTGAGGGTTCTTACAGTCATTTGGTAGTTGGTTACGATGTTGTAGTTGTCTCAACGACACTAGCTGCATCTCGGTGAAGTGCGGCGGGGTACTTACGGTAGTGAAATTGTCCGACACAGAGGCGACGAATCAAGTAGACAGAGTTCAGTTGGCGGCCGCCAGAGCTAGAGCTTGTGACCGCGTGTCAGATGGTGTGGGAGTGCGGCCAGGATAAGCTGATGTCTGTGGTTATGTGAATAAATGGTAGCTTGATATGAGATTGATGTGTAGATTACATGATTAACTATGTGACTTGATGTCGGATTTGTCGTGAAATTGGTTGTAATGTTAGAAATTAATTAGAATCTTGAAACTTGAAGTTGTCTTGGACATAATAAGACTGTCAGGATACAAGGTCATGCTTTTATTGAATATGATTCGTAGAGAAGGAGAGCTGCATGGTTATGAAAATATGGGGACGTTGATACTCGTAGGTTTTCATACTGGATCTGTTATCGTGGATGAGGCTTATTATATTCGTAGTTGGAGATTAATGGTTATAACTCATAGATTTGTCAGACATTTTGATATTATAGAAAATTTGAATTGCAGATAACATTGTAAGCCTGGGTAAATGCTGTTATGAATTCGCTAATATGTAAAGAAATTACATGCTACATATAGTGATTGTATTCCTCGATTATGTATTTAGGTAAATGGAGTGGTCGATACAACAATATGTTATATAATAATTTAAGTTTGAATCTTGTAATAGATTATGATGGTTTAAGTTGGTATATTACTCTAAGGAAACAATATAATGTGGATTAGCTTTTATGAATTAGTGGTAGGCAATAACATGTATTTTCTATGTGGCTTGATTATGTCTATTATTCCGTGAGTACATAATATGGATTTCTGTATGGTCCGTTATAAAAGATTATAATTGCAGAATTTCATTGGTTTCAATTGATGTGTACAGATTTAGTAGTGAATCAATTTAGCATATCACTTTGGGATAGAATATTTGATTTGTCAGGACTGGTGATGTTTACTCACTATGGCATCGCAGAACTTTTCGATTGTTTAGATATTATGCTTGTAGAAGATGGGATATTGTAATTGGTTATATGAACGTTACTCGTCCATGTTTATGCTCTACAGACATATTGTAAGTTTGATTCGTTAATAATGTAAGAACTATAATTGGCCGTAGGCTTTTTAGTAACTAGATTGAATGTAACTACGGCAGATACTTCTTTATCGCATTAGCTATGTCGTCATTCGATTTGTATTTTCGTGTAAATTATGTATGATGGCTTAATTGCGTATATAATTAATGTTGTAATTAGAAATTATCTGGTAATACTGTGTTCTGGCTCGGTACCGATCGACGAGTTAATAAAGTGTAGCTTTTATGAATTGATTCATGTCACAACTCAGGTAGACTCGATTTGATAGATATCGAATTGGAAGTAAATTCGTGACTGTTGTAATTGTAGAATATATGGTGAAATATAAGGGATTTCTTTGTAGTTCGTAAATTGATTTGAAATGTTATAAAATTATTTAGAATCTTGTAAGTGCATTCATAATAGTTTAAAATGGTAACGATTAACTTATGTTTCTATAAATAAATGTTGACTTTTGGAACATTAGATTTTAACTTTGTAAATTGATTTAATGCTTGTAAAGTGAGTGTGCGGGATCTAGGTTTAAATTCTTTAGAAATGATTTTTGAGGGTAATGCTGCATACAAACACACTGCCCCACATGTAACCCGGTCTGATCCCAGTTGCAAACCGGTGTGCGTCATTCAAACGATCACCCTAGAAACTGCTAACCTTAACCAGTCTGCCTGTCCCAATACATCAATGCAGCCGCGCTCTGGTAGAGCGAGGCCTGTCTAGCTGGACTATGGCTATAAACAACTACCAGTACTAGGTCTCCACTCGACTGATCCAGCATAACAGTGGGAAACACGCGTGACAACCACGCTGTCACCTAGCGACACCAGTTAACACCAGCGAAAACCAGTGAAACACAAATAAACACCAGAGCGAACAAAATGTATCCAGTCTAATAACAGGGATGTTATAGGAACTGACTCAATGAGAATACTGTGAGCATATGTAAACACACACGAACAATGATTACAATAAACATCAATAAACAGCAGCGGCAAACACACTGAGCACCAGGCGACAAAAGTGAACACCATTAATTACATTAGTATGTATAATATAGCTATAGTTACAGTCAAGGCACTCTTACTTGCGATCAAAAGGCACGCGCAGTCTGCAGGGTTTTAACTAAGTCAGAGCTCATAGTGGTATGAATACGGATAGTTATCCGACTGTTTGCTACTGTCAAAGTGTGGGATTGGCTGTCGCAACAGCATACGCGTTGAACGTTCAACTGTCGGTCTCGGTTCGGACTCATTCACTAGAGTCGGATATGTTTAGGAGTATGCGAGTATCGAGACGAGCACTTCAAACGTACACTATCGTAACTGAATGCAACTCACATGTAGCGGGAAAACTCGCAACACGCCTCGTACTGTGAGTATCAGTGACGCAAATTCGAACTACTATTCCTGCGATTACCTATATTGACCCACTCTATGCGTCTTATCATGTGACTGTTATCTGTGTCGTCTCTCTCATGCCTATTCTCTCTCCTCTCGCTCCTCGGTCTCTCTTCGCGTCGCTTCTCTCGCGCTCTACTTCTGCGCCTTCACTCCCCTCTCCTTCTCACATTCTCCTGCATCTTTCATTATACACCGTCCCTATGTCTCGGCTTAAAGCACCCTCTTAGACCTCGCAGATACCGCGCTCATCGGCTCAGTGGGATCTGATCGCCAAAAAGGCTCGGCCATGCCAGAAACAGATGTAAAAAATCGAGTAGTAGTTGTCGAGTGGGTATTATGAGCGGAGTGTAAAGCTGCTTGCATAAACTCATATAGAGATATAGAACAGCCTCGGCGGATAAGTTTGTCGTTTCACAAGACATTTTTCGAAGTCGCCGCACTATGGTGACGGTAGAGGATGGTGGCAACAATGACGAAAGTGGGTATGTCGATTTAGACATAGGGTAATTTTCGTAAAATCGACAGGGTTTATGTTTCTGTCGGTACGGTATGTATTTAAAGTCATGAATTGGTTGATGAGCGTCCAGTGAGGCGTGATCGTACAAAGTAGATAAATAGGCATCGATGGAGATGAGATATCGCGAGTAAGATGTATAACTAAGCATTAAGTTGAGAGGACAGGTAAGTCGTAGTGAGAAGACAGCAGCGTCAGGAATGATACTCTGTATCAGAAGATAAGTCATCTATTATGAAATGAAGCATAATTTCGCTAATACTGCCGTTAGCACGTTATACTTTCACAATGATCTACATCTGTATGGTTTTGACAAGTGTGTCACTATTGAATAGGCGCAACTTACGTCATATAATATAGTGACTGATGCACGCCAGGAACTTCCTAAAACTAAAGGATTAGTATATCCAAATACAGCCTACTTATTAGACTACGCTCAATCTAGACGGACTATGTATTCTCGCGATAGTCTTTAATAAGTAAGTATGTCCCAGACGAGGGCGTCAGGACGTTACTAGTCACATTTTATGTTGTCTTGCTCAAGGCCGGATGTATGCAATCTTGACAAATATAATCTTCCGAATGTTAATCGGATGTATCATAGGCCTACTAGCTAGGCCGTCACTCGCAATAGATAACAATAGATTCTCGCCGCATGCATGTCACACTCGTCATATGTAGATGTCTGCTTTTGTAGTAACCATTTATAATGGTTCGTTGGGACCATTTAGGGTCTTGATGCAAGCTTTAGAGCATTGCTCGCAATGGAAATGCCGAGAGTGTCGTAGCGGGTAGACAGGTGTTTATTCTATAATACTAATCGCCTCTAGAGACGAGTGGAGAGGGTTCAGCTATCTGATATTCCGGCGGATAGTGCACTCCCATGATCTTATAGAACGATATAGTGGTGGATTAGATGATACATGGTTCCCCTTCCTGAACAGGCCGCAGGTTAATGGCGATATTGCTGGAACGCGCGCAATCATTTGGGTTGCAGACCCGTAGTGCCTAAGAAGGTGCGCGTTCGCGCTGAGGGCCAATGCGAGAGGTGCTCTCTTTAAGATGGTAATCTGGCGTTTGTCCTGTGTAGACTGTTAGCTTTAGGTACAAGTGTTTTTTTGACTCTCTTAGCGACGTTGTTCGCGGAGGAGACACTAGTTACTCCTGCACCGGGAGAGTTGAGGGGGACTTCTAGCGCGGTCGGCAGGGAATTCGGTAGTATAGTCTTTCGTCCGCAGCGTGCTCAATATGTTGGTCCCACGTGTTCGTTTGACGGACCGATAGTCGCTGCTCGTGCTACCGATGTCTAGCAGTTTACGCTTCCCTTCCGCTTAGGATACGCTCGGTTGGCTGGGTAAGAACTGTACACTACTAAGGCTAGAGGGGGCAAGCCATAGTCCTCCCCACTGCCGCTCGCATTAATCCGGTCAATAATTATTTAATTTATTATTAATTAAATTGATTTTGCACTTGAATTAATTAAGTAAGTCTAATTTAATAGAAAAGATGTCACATGTGAGAGAATTCAGTAGCCTTGGCGGTGTCTGTGTGTCTCTGTAGTGCTCTCGCTTGTAATATGTGCCAGGTTTGTGCGCATGCTAGCATATGGGAGAAGATATACATTCGAGAGAAAATACTGTGGAGCCGCCGGGCGCGTCAAGCTGCATGCAGATCGCCATGTGAGCTGGGCCAGCAGAATGATAGTTGTAGGTTGTGGCGTGTGAGTGCCGGTCGGAGAACTGAGGATTTACGGTGTGTAGGGGCTGCTGTTGTGTGTGTGTGGTTTGCTCGGTTGCAGCGCCGTTGTCCGTGCTGTGGTGATGCTCGGTCTGTGCGAATCATCGGGTCTGAGCCAGCTGCTGCGGGCGTCCAGCAGAGAGCTGCAGAGGAAGGTCGGAGGCGGAGTGTGAGTAAGTCGTGAACGTGTGATAACACAGAGTGGTCCATTAGAATTATAGACAGGAGTGGAATATAATCAGGAGCTTGTGCGTAACAGATGTGAGTGTGTGATAATCTATTAGTATAGATCTAGTGTGTGGTGTGGTATGTGTGTGTGTGCGCCCAGGAGTGAGATGTGATAGAGAGATAGTATACAGAGAGGAGAGAGATGGGAGAGAGAGAGAAGAGATGTGCGTGCGTTCATCTTGCTCCGGCTCTCCGGGTCATGTTTTTTCTCCTCTACATAATACAACAATTATTGGTTCAAGTGCTACAGCATAGATTTTAAAGCAAATCACTGTTCCCCCCACATTTCCGGAGACCCCCTCTTGTAAACGTGTCCAGTGTCATAGCATTGAATTTCAACGAAATCCTAGTTCCGGAGACCCATTTTCGAACATAGCCAGTTCCAGAGCATACCACATTCAACAAACATTAGTTCCAGAGACCCCCATTTTCAGGTCTGAGTTAGTTCCAGAGCAACCCCCTCCCCATTTTTGACTTCGCATTGGCACATATGATACCTAGCATAATGTGGGGTGAGTGCCCCCCCGGAGTTTCATCTCCTTGGTATATGTTTCTGCTTGGTTTCCTGCAGAATTTTTTTTCTTCAAAATAGTGCCACGACAGTGCCGTGCTGCCGTGGCGGCCACTACGGCCCTGCTCCGACTCTCTATCTATTCTTTCCTTCTCAGACTCTCTCCGAGTAGCTCGATCTCCTCTCCCTCCCTCTTTCACTTTCGCGTGATCTGTCTCTCTCCCTCTCTTTCTCGTGATCTCTCTCTTTCTATTTCTCCTGATCTCTCTCTTTCTATTTCTCCTGATCTCTCTCTCTCTCTCTCTCTCGTGATCTCTCTCTTTCTCCCTTTCTCGTGATCTCTCTCTCTCTCTCTCTTTTTCGTGATCTCTCTTTTCATTTCTCCCACCCCCTCTCTTACTCTCTCTCTCTCTCTCTCTCTCTCTCTCTCTCTCTCTCTCTCCTAATTTCTCGCATACTGTTTCTCTTCCTCACTCCATGCTGGAAACGTTATATACATCATGGACAAGATGTACGCTTTACAGAACTGTAACCCGCGCGACACGCCGCACGATGACTCGTCGGTGCCGAATTACTTGCGAGAGAGGAAATCTTTTGTGGATTAGTTCTCACGGCGGCCATCTCATAATCGCTTCACTAACGCACGCGGGAGAGTGCGTCTGCGCGTGCCGAGAGCGAAAATAGCGGCGAAAATAGCGGCGCGGAGTCTGACCGCCTTCCCTCACGCGCGCCGCCACGACCGACAGCCAGGGGAGCCAGCCAAAAAAACATCGACAGATGAAAGAGCGGACTTCGGAAGCATGGTCTGATGCATGTGCACGCAATATTTGCATTAGGCGTTGTGCGTATATATACATTTGTTCCAACGCCGTCTATTTATTTTATGTGTCATATTTTAACCTGGAGCCGGAACCTTTTCTCGTGAGTGTGCTTGTTTGTCTAGCACTTATCAGTCTCACGTCTATAATCTAACTTCTATTGTTTCTGGCTACTGCTATCTTGTGAACTCCTTTTATTGATTTTTTTATTGAACTGAATTTCCTGTTTATTCTGCTTGACTTTATTTCAATAAAACCTATGTAAATTACGTAGGTATTTATAGGCCCTGGACGCAGTGTCCAAAATGCCCCTTTGTTTACCAGACCCGGTCTACCAGTAGTGGTGATTGCCCCGAGCGTGCACGTATGTGCAGAATAGATCATACAATCCGCTGAACACCAGTGAACACCAGCGAACACCAGTAAACACCAGCGAAAAACCAGTGAACACAAATAAACACCAACGAACACAAATAATTACCAGTAAACATTAGTGATCACCAATGAGCACTAATGAGCATAAGTAAACGCCAACGAACACCAATGATTACCAATAAACATCAATAAACAGCAGCGGCAAACACCCCTGAGCACCAGCGAACACAAATTAACACCAATAATCTTGCAGTAAATATCAGCATCTACTAACAAACACAGAGCGATGTTTTCAACAGCTAGAGGACGTGTTATAGCTTTTGCGTACGTGACGTCATGGGTAACCTTACAGGATAGGTTTTATAGCATCACACATCTACTGATCACCACGGGGAATCGCGTACTATGTATAGTGCGCACATCGAAATATTCCATTATTAAATACCACTCCTTCTCCTTCTGTCACTTTCTCTCACCTCCTCTCTCTTTCTCTCTCTCTCTCTCTCTCGCTCTCTCGCTCTCTCGCTCTCTCTTTCACTCTCCCTCTCTTTTCCCTCCCCTGTCTCTTAAGCTCTGCCTCCGCAGGGCCGTAGTGGCCTCCCAAAAAGTGCCACTGCAGAAACATGTATCGGATGCGGGGGGTCTGGGAGTGTAAGCCTGAAATGTAGAGCCTGGAAATGGCATTTCCTGCATTTTCAGGCTATGTTGAAAGCAACCAATTCTGATCATTTTAAAAGGTCAATTTGTAAATTTCAAAGAGGAATGTAACTAAAGCTGATGTTTTGACTAAAGTATCTAAAATATATATTATGAGTATGATAAGTAATAAAACATTATTTACAAAATTGTATCAGTACATAATTATGAAAAATAAGCATATTTTCAATCTGCATTTATACTTTCACAATGTACATCTGTATGTTTTGAAGTTTGAATTTGAATAGGCACATTGTCATATTAAATACACATTCCAAATCTTAGACCACTGATATAACACCTCTAATTGATCAGTATTAATAGTAATACCAGACAGTCCAGTCAGATAACTTGTCATTTTATCTTTTCTGCCTGGATGGCAACTTACAAATTCTGAAATTACATCCTGTTCATCTACCTTGTCTAACATGTCTCGGTGCACATGCGTGACCATTGCATTGTTGAGCCTTAACTTGGTCGGGGGGAGGCACTCCATATATATTGGCATGGTAGGTATGTGCGCGGAGAGACCCCATTTTCAACCCTAATCCTAAACTTCCGTTCGCAGTGCATCGCATTTTTAAGAATATCTCGTTCCAGAGCATTAAGTTTAGTTACCATGCAGATCTTACATTCTTGCCGTTTCGGAGACCCTAGTTACCTCCGCCAGGGGCGTGGCGGAGGTTATGTTTTCACCGGCGTGCCATTGAGTGTTGGTTTGTGTGTGTGTGTGTTACCATGCACGTTTCAGTTCACTTCCGCTAGGTGCGCTGGCTGTAGACTTACAAACACAGGCTAAGGGGCAACCACAGTCCTCCCCACCTGCACGCTCGCACTAATCCGGATGCCAATTAATTATTTAATTTATTAATTAATTAATTTATTTTCCACTTAATTAATTAATTAATTAATTAATAAAAAAATTTCACATTGAGAGAATTCAGCTGCCTTGGCGGAGGTCTGTGCTCTCCGAGTGCTCTAGTTTTTAATATTTCCGTTCCAGTGCATCGTACTTCAGAAAACGTTGAAGGCCGGGCCGTTCAAGGCATGCCATGCAACATGTGTTGTTGTATGTTTGTGCGTGCGTGCGTGTGTTGTCTGTGTGTGTGTGTGTGTGT
This sequence comes from Priapulus caudatus, assembly GCF_000485595.1. Classification (NCBI taxonomy): domain Eukaryota; kingdom Metazoa; phylum Priapulida; class Priapulimorpha; order Priapulimorphida; family Priapulidae; genus Priapulus; species Priapulus caudatus. Next base: position 87,225 of record NW_014577403.1, read on the forward strand.
GTGTGTGTGTGTGTGTGTGTGTGGTGTGTGTGTGTGTATGTTGTGTGTGCGTGTGACGTGCGTTCATCTTTCTCCGGGTCATGTTTTTCTCCTCTACATAATACAACAATTATTGGTTCAAGTGCTACAGCATAGATTTTAAAGCAAATCACTGTTCCCCCACATTTCCGGAGACCACCTCTTGTAAACGTGTCCAGTGTCATAGCATTGAATTTCAACGAAATCCTAGTTCCGGAGACCCATTTTCGAACATAGCCAGTTCCAGGAGCATACCACATTCAACAAACATTAGTTCCAGAGACCGCCATTTTCAGGTCTGAGTTAGTTCCAGAGCAAGCCCCCCCCATTTTTGACTTCGCATTGGCACATATGATACCTAGCATAATGTGGGGTGAGTGCCGCCCCCCCCGGAGTTTCATCTCCTTGGTATATGTTTCTGCTTAGGTTTCCTGCAGAATTTTTTTTTCTTCAAAATAGTGCCACGGCAGTGGCCGTGCTGGCCGTGGCGGCCACTACGGCCCTGTCCGACTCTCTATCTATTCTTCCTTCTCAGACTCTCTCCGAGTAGCTCGATCTCGCTCTCCCTCCTCTTTCACTTTCGCCGTGATCTGTCTCTCTCCTCCTCTCTTTCTCGTGATCTACTCTCTTTCTATTTCTCCTGATCTCTCTCTTTCTATTTCTCCTGATCTTCTCTCTCTCTCTCTTCTCTCTCGCGTGATCTTCTCTCTTCTCCTTTCTCGTGATCTCTCTCTCTCTCTCTCTTTTTTCGTGATCTCTCTTTTCATATTCTCCCACCCCTCTCTTACTTCTCTCTCTCTCTCTCTCCTAATTTCTCGCATACCTGTTTCTCTTCCTCACTCCATGCTGGAAACGTTATATACATCATGGACAAGATGTACGCTTTACAGAACTGTAACCCGCGCGACAAGCCGCACGATGACTCGTCGGTGCCGAATTACTTGGCGAGAGATGGAAATCTTTTGTGGATTAGTTCTCACGGCGGCCATCTCATAATCGCTTCACTAACGCACGCGGGAGAGTGCGTCTGCGCGTGCCGATAGCGAAAATAGCGGCGAAAATAGCGGCGCAGGAGTCTGACCGCCTTCCCTCACGCGCGCCGCACGACCGACAGCCAGGGGAGCCAGCCAAAAAAACATCGACAGATGAAAGAGGCGGACTTCGGAAGCATGGTCTGATGCATGTGCACGCAATATTTGCATTAGGCGTTGTGGCGTATATATATATATATATAATATTATATATATATATATATATATATATATATATATATATGCGTATCCTGGACCGTCCTATAACGCCTATAATATCTTCGGAAGATAGTGGACAGGGCAAGTATGTCCAGGACGAGCATATATGTGACAGACGCGCATGTATAGAACCTCGTCTTGTCGACTGTCGCCACCGCAACACCATCATCACCATCACTACCACAAACACCACCACAACCACCACCACCACCACCACCACCACCACCACCACCACCACCACACCACCACCACCACCACCACACCACCACCAGCACACCACCACCACCACCAATACCACCACACCACCACCACCACCGACACCACCAGCCACCACCACCACCACCACCACACCACCACCACCACCGACCACCACCACCAACCCACCACCACACCACCACCACCACCACCACCACCACCACCACCACCACCACCCACAACCACACCCATCGCCATCACCACCACCACCACCACACCACCACCACCACCACCACCACCACCACCACACCACCACCACCACAACTACCATCATCACCATCACCACCACAAACACCACCCCAACCACCACATCCGCACCACCACCACCACCACGACACCACACCACCACCACCACCACCACCACTACCACCACCACCACCACCACACCAGCACCACCACCACCACCACCACCACCACACCCACACACCACACAACCACACCCAACCACACACCACCACCACACCACCACCACCCACCACACCACCACCACCACCACCACCACCAAACAACGACCACCACCACCACCACCATCACCAGCAGCCACCAAGCAGCGCACCACCGCCACGCCACCACCACCACCACCACAAACAGCACAAACCACGACCACACCACCACCACCACCACCACCCCACCACCACCACCACCACCACCATCATCATCTTCATTCATCATCATCATCATTATCATCACCACCATCCACCACCACCAGCAGCACCAACACCACCACCCACCACACCACCACCACCACACCACCACACCCACACCACCACCAACAACCACCACCACCACCACCACCATCATCATCATCATCATCATCATCATCATCATCACCACACCCACCACCACCAGCACCACCACCACCCACCAGCCACCACCACCACACACACATTCATCATCACACACCACCACCACCACCACCGCCTGCCGCCGCCGTTGGCCGCCGCCGGCCGCACACGCCCGCCACCACCACCACACCACCACCACCACCACCACCACCACCACCACCACCACCACCACCACCACCATTATCATCATCATCATCATCATCATCACCACCACCACCAGCACACCACCACACCAGCCACACCACCACCACCACCACCATCATCATCATCATCATTCATCATCCTCCACAACCACCACCACCACCACCACCACCACCACCACCACCACCACCACCACCACCACCACCACCACCACCACATCACACACACCATTATCATCATCATCATCTCATCATCACCACACCCACCAGCCACCACCACCACCACCAGCACCACCACACCACACCACCATCATCATCATCATCATCATCATCCTCACAACACCACCACACCACCACACACCACCACCACACCACACCACCACCACCACCACCACCACCATCACCACCACCACACCACCCCCACCACCACCATCACCATGCACCACCACCACCTGACAACAGCCTACCTGATTGTACATGCCGGCGTGTGTTTGTCGCGCGATGTCCGACCACGGGTCGTGCACCTTCATCATTCTATGCTGCAGGGAGGCGAACGCGTACACGATGTGCGTGTGCAGGTGCGCATCGATGTCGGACGGTAGGTACTTGCCGCCGTCGGGTCGGTAGCGGGCCCAGTTAGTGAAGTAGCCGACACGTCGGTAGCCCTCTGTTTCACTCATTACGTCGGCCGTTATGTACGAGTGCTTGTCTCCTTGTTTCTCTGTGTGTAAGGTGAGTATGCGTGAGGCACGCGAATCTCTCTCGCGCTCTTTCTTTCTCTCGTGTCTCCTCTTCTATTCTTTCTCTCCACTCTCTCTCTCTCTCTCTCTCGCCGTATGTGTGCGTGTGTATGCGTTCGTGCGTGTGCGCGGTCGTTCGTTCGTTCGTTTAGGTATGCGTGAGTGCGTTTCCGTACGTGTGGCGCGTGGTGTACGTGTGTGCGTGTGTGCGTGCGTGCGCTGCGTGTGCGGTGACGCTGCGTGGCTAGTGTGCGTGTGTGTGTTACGGTGTGTGGCG
>NW_014577403.1:91708-94706 GCF_000485595.1 Priapulus caudatus
GAGCTCGCCTCTTCCAAATATGCGGTTATGCGTATCCTCGGTGCGGCGCGCGCGCTAGGGCGGGCGCGGTCTGACAGCCGAGCGGCTGCGGTCGCACTCTATTGCGGCGGACTTATCCCGCATTATTAAATCGCGACGCGCGCACGCACAAACACGCACAACACATTACACACACACACACACACACACACACAACACATACATACGTCCGCACGCACACGCACACACACACACACACACACACACACACACACACACACACACACACACACACACACATGCACAGGCGCACACACGTTGACAACACACGCGACTGCGTATACAAACCGTGTATACACAGTAGATAAATTCCTTATCATACTACCATACCTTTTCCTAATATTGGTATAGGTATAACGAGGGAAAAATGGATCCATTGCTAACCCTATACTCGTTTTGCGCGCGCCATCTGTTGAGCGAAGACGATATAAATCGAGTACATCTGTGTGTAAACCGCCATAACCTGTCCCATCACGTTGTATGTATTGTATTTATTTTATAATATTTATATTATGCATGTAATTATATATATATATATATATATTGTATTATACCCAACGCCAACACTAGCAGTGGCTCTGTGTACACTAGCAGATAGTAGCACCCTGCAGGTTGCAATTGCATTTTTCGCTGTAATGCGTTTACACTACTGTGGCGAGAAAATAGAATAAAGGGTGTTTGGGCGTGTGAAAGAAGGAAACCAGAGAGACATAATACAAGATTGCGTGGCACAGCTTTGCTGTTGATTCTAAGCGCTGCGCGCGGATGAGACGCGCTGTCCCGCGGGATATGCGCACGCGGCCGCGGGGATGTTCAAGTATGAAGCACTGTCCGCAGTGGAGACGTGCGCCAACTTCGAGGCCCGGCGCACGTCTCCACAGCGGTCAGCGGATGATCGGTAGTTTTAGAAGATGACAATGATTATATATGGACGATATTGGAATATATATTATAATCTCTAGGAATTGGACAGTAACAAAAATCGCTCAGTCATGCTCCAGATTAGCTGAATCAAAAAGATTAAAATTTAATATGAACAAAACAAATACAATGGTTATAAAATTCACCAACAAAGAAAGGATAGAGAAGGAGATATTAATAGGCAACCAAATAATCAAAAAATGCACAAAATATTTATACCTAGGGGATTTAATTAATGATAAGGGAGGAGTCCGAACTGAAAAATGTAGGTTCATGATGAGCGAAATATTATCATGGGCAGAAGAGCAAAATTATGGAAATCATACTATAGAAGCAAGAGTGAAATTATACGGATGCACAGTTTTACCTTCCTTCCAAAATAACAGTGAAACATGGACTTAACGAAGAAGTAAAAATGTTGGAGGATTTCCAAAATGAGTGCCTAGCTGCGCAAAATAATAATCACGCAGAAAACGCAGAAAAATCTACCGAACGGCATTGAAAGACGATGAAAACTACAAGGAAAGATACGGAGAAAGCAGTAAAAATAACATATAGTTTCTATACGTAAATCGTGGTAAATACATTAAAAACGCATTATTTTATTGAAAATCCCCATATTTACTTATAAAACATCCAAGAGATTGCGATGTGGCATGTAAACATTGCGAAATGCATCGGCCTAGACTGGTACCCGGTCGACAGTTTCACACGCTACACTAACAGCGTCAGTGTAGCGAAGGATACTTGCCGGAGTGAAGGTGGCGAACGAGTACTAGTCTAGCATCGGCCGGGCATTTTATTATTTACGAAAAGTAAACACAGTAGACCAGGAACTGGTCACGTCGGTGACGCCCCATTCATGCCCATCAACGAAGAAGGTGGGGCTTATTCCGATTACGGAGATGCGAAAATGCAACAGAAGAACCCAGCGCAGTGCGCTAAACAACGTGTTATTTTCGTATTTGTGCCAAACTCTATCGTAGCTAGCAAACCGTTCTAGCCTAGCAGAATGCCCTGGTTCCTGAGATCGGCGATTCCGTGCTCTAACGGTATTATACCTAGAAGTTATAATAGAGAAGTGCGGCGTAGACTGTGATTGGAAGACCTCGGCGATGTCAATCCTCGGCGCGCTTCGGCATCATGGCCGCATCACGTCGAGACCGTGAGAATATAATGTTTTTCGCGACTAAATGATAATTTTTCACTAATTATAACTCATGCGCTGGATGTTAAGTTCTTACAAAGGCGAAGTGGACTCGGTTTTGATAACGATTTTCAGATGAGCTCTCACTGAAAAAAGTATGTCGTGTAATCTGCGCATTATAACGATTAAATAAATATTATTTCGGGTGGCTCCAACGGATTATCGATATCCGTAGAAATAATAGAGAAATGTGGCGGCAGCAAAGCGACATACCGCTCATACTACATGGGTGTAACGCCAGGAGAGGAGCGAGATCGGTTCTACACGTCATCTGTAATGATAGCAGTAGAAAAAAGAAAGAATGCGATTTCTCAATGATGGCGACATATTATGTTGCCAAGATGGCCGCCACTATATATTGAGAATATCTGGTATTTGTTTAAAAACTTAATTAAAGCTATGGCAATGGGCAACACGTGGAAAAAAATGAGGCTTTCATCCGGGGCGTCCTCATCATTTTGTTTAGACACCCGAACATTACGTACGACATAAAAGAACTCTCTAGTCTGCACGAGCCATTATACAGTACGTGTGATGTATATAAACGCATAGGTAGCTTGTCGGCTTTATGAGCCGTCAAACTGCAACCACGCGTGCATATGTCTATATGATTTATGAACGCTCCCCAACCCGCGTGGTCATTATTCATTGTTAGAGCCATATATAGATGATATTCAATTTAGGCTCGTTTAGGATTATTGACGTTCGCGCGTGATGCATATCGGTGCCATAATAACAACACGCAGCTACGCACCATTTCACGATATTATACAGTGTAGTATACAATGATAATTATATTATGATTCTCTATAATATATATATATATATATA
>NW_014577403.1:94716-98663 GCF_000485595.1 Priapulus caudatus
TATATATATATATATATATATATATATATATATATATATATATATATATATATATGTAGCGGTCAAGGGTCTACCGAAATGTATAACGGGTAAGGATTCACCTCTGTCACATGACCCGCATCCTGAAGTGATTCAGGTATAACGGGTAGGGATGGTCAAGTGGAGTAGCCACGTGACCATTGTGGGTATATAAGCTGCGGCTCCTCGCAGTAAGGGTGTGCACTGGCGTCTTTCGCCAGCTGCTCCATGGTACACAAGGCAAGGCTTATTGACGAGTGGTGAGATATATGATCACGTTTTATTCCGCGACTCATCCTCTGCCTGGTGTTGGCTGACGGCTTGACCGTCCCTGCATGCAGGCACGTTGAGTTCTCGGGTCGTAGTGCTTGTTACTGTATATGCTGTGTTCATTGTTTCTGGGTATTCAGCCCAAGTTTGTGTGACGTTCGTACCTACCGGCCTGTCGGTCGGTATGCTGATAAAAGCACCGGGGTTCCCGGTTTGAACACTCAACTTGGTATTGTTGTCTCCGTTCCGCGTGTGGATCTATGATCGAACCTGTGACGCACATTGAGGCCGTGACTGGCTCAAACGTTACATATATTTATATGTATATGTGTGTGTGCGTGTGCGTGCGCGTGCGCGAGTTGTCGGTGAAGTTCTTTTAATCGTAATTATATATATAAGAATCCACCAACAATTATGTGGGGTTTGAAATTATTGTGTGTACCGATAGTTAATGTCGGCGCAGTTCTTTAATTATTAATAATGATTATGAAAAAATATGCCATCGTCATTGCGTCGTATTGCGTGTGTTAATTGTGATAACATTATGTAACCGATAGCACGGTGGTAGGTCTCCATAATCACAGGTGCACAGGTGGTGAGCGTGAAAGAAAGCACACTGCTGATTATTTTACTGAAAAACCGAAACACAAGAGCATGTATGATTCATGTCAATTTATTAAAATATAAATTCGCTTTGTCTGTATACAAACAAGTTTAGCTGTGTAGCTCTATAATTAAATTCGCTCTCAATGCAGCTAGCGTCCTGTAGACTACACGGTCTATCGTATCTACACCTGCGTCTACTTTGGTATCTCTCGGCTAACGAGTACTTTATATTTTGGGTTTATCTTTAACCTTGACAGATCAAGGGTCTCCCACCTTTCCGTTTGTTTAGCGATTAAAAGTGCGCTCCGAAAAAAATAACTGCAAACTTTCCCCGGTCGGCGGGAAACCATGTCATGCGCATCGCCTACCACGCATAGCGCTAGTGTCGCCGTCTGATCCATTGAATTAGAAAGTAAAATGTTTACTATGTAATTCTATGTTCTGATCAATGCATGTTTTCTCGCGTGCCGCTAAAGCGATGAGAAAACTTTGTTCGTTTTAATAAATTTCGCGAAATAAATTACAATGCAAAGCTCACGCTTAAATCACATTAAAAATTCTCACTTAATTCTCACTGACTTAGAAGCGCGTTGAAATATTATATACCACAACTCTAGAGATAGAATGGTTTTGTAATGAGAACTAGCTGTCAGCGTTTACAGTAGAGAATACCAGCTAGAGAATACATAATCGGTATGCAGCTGCCATAGACTTATCCAGCGCATATACACATCGATCACGTGCTCATTCGAATCCGCAACAAACGATACTAAATTATGCTTAAAGTATATTATTTTACTGAATGTATATAATTATCCAAATAGTGGATATCACCGCCCCGGGGTTAGATTGCTTGTATAATAATGTATTTCGGTGTTTGTCTGTTTGTAGTTGCAGTTCACACAATAGTACTTTCAGACTTATGACCCAGCGATCATAACGAGTGGAGAAAATCTAGTACGAGTATAGTTTCACTCCATTCACTGTACTTTGAGACACTCACGGCCAGGCGGCCATGTCGAGTGGAGTGACGTCTAATTTCTACGCAGCCTGCTGCCATATGGATATCGATATGCTGTACGCATGCGCGCATTCTCCTTAATACGCTTTCTAATAGTGGCCACGTAACAATCACAAGAATCTCACAAACATTTACGTTAACTTTCCATTGAGGATATATATATATATCTTTCTTCTGACCTCGCTTACCATTTTCCAGCAGTTTAGCTTTTAGCCCAACTAGCTGACTCGATTGGTTATATCGTACGCCTTCGAGTTGACCACGCCCAGTTGGTATATAGTTGTAACAAACAGCATAGTTGTCTGTGTATGTGTGTGTGTGTGTATGTGTGTGCGTGTGTGTGTGTGTGTGTGTATGTATGTGTGTGGCGTGCGTGGTGTGTGTGTGTGTGTGTGTGTGTGTGTGTGGGTCTGTGTGTGTGTGTGCGTGCGTGCGTACGTGTTTGTGTATGTGTGCGCGCGCTTGTGTGTGTGTGTGTGTGTCTGTGTGTGTGTGCGCGCACGTGTGTGTGTGCGTGCGTGTGTGTGGCCTGACTTAGTAGCCGCGGCGGTAGCGGTGCTGGCGGCCTTGTGAGATCAACGGAGAATCTCGGGTGGTCCTAGACCGCACGCGCAGACGATCGCCATCGTTGCCGCCGCCAAAGTTGAATCCTCCGAAGTAGCGGTCGAAGATGTCGCCTGCGAAGCCTAGGTTACGTGCGCTGAATCCCAGTCCGACTCTCGGCTGCTGCTGCTGCTGCTGCTGCTGCTGCTGCTGCTGCTGCTGCTGCTGGCCGGAGAAACCGAACAGACTGTCCTGCTTGCCGTACGCGCCGGGGATCGTGACGCGTGCGCCCTCTGTGATCGGTCTCGGCACGGGGAAACCGAAATCGGAGTCGAAGATGCTTCCCGATCTCGGAGTATCCGTGAATCTTCCGTAGCCGCTATCGTAGCCCTGCGTGATGTCGCGTAGCTCATGTTTTCCTCCTCCTCTTCGTTCTCCTCCTCCTCCTCTTCCTCCTCCTCCTCCTCCTCCTCCTCCTCTTCCCAGTCTCGAACTCTGGACATTCCGCGGGTGCGAGGCGGAGGCGTCGCTGGCGTAGAATCCGTCCGTGCGCAAGCGCGTCTGCTGCTGTTGCTGGCGGCGGCCATGTTGCGCGGTGACGTCACTGCTATCGTACGCGCCACCCTTGAACGGGAAGCGTCGAAACACGCCGTCGTCGAGCTTGTTGAAGAAGCCGTTCATGTCGTTCATCATGATGTTCGGGAACGCCGGCGGAACCTTCAGTTCTTGCTTCTTCACGTAGAACGTCGCCGGCGAGCCAGGTTGCTTCTCCATCACGTAGCTGAAGCCGCTGCCGTACGGCTTGTAGAAGTGCTGCGCCGGCTTGTCGTCCTGCGAGTCCCAGCCCTTCACAAAGCCGCTGCTCCACGTCGACCCGCGCGCGACCGTCTTGCCGTCGTCGGGGCTCGCGAACTTGAAGAAATTGCCGTCACCGCCGCCGTCGGATATCGTCGTGACGGCAGTGCCGTAGCCCTGCGGCATCTTGCCGCTGCCGTACTTGTTCAGCGCCGTGTGCACGGTCTTGAAACTGTTCTCGAGAAGATCCGAGATCCGCTTCGTCTCCGAGAACCGGTTCATGCCGAACGGAGTCGTCGCCGTGCGTCCGTAGTCGGACTTCGGCGAGAGCAGCGATAAGTAGTTGGGCAGGCTGGGAAGTCGGGAAAGGCGGGGAAGGGCGGGGAGCGCGGGAAGCTTCGGGGGCTGCGGGAGGGAGGCGTAGGAGGCGCGGCCGGGCTGCGTGTAGAGCGACGTCTGCGGGTAGTACCTCGCCGGGAAATTGTCGCGCGCCCGCCCACGCTCGTACGAGTCCGCAGCCGAAGCGACGTTTAGCGCCACCTGTTGACGAGAAAAATGACATAAATTACGCGCGTGATTACATACGTGTCGTAATGGCGAAGCTCAGAGCGTCAAGGTCGCGGAAAAAATCAGACGGCGGCGGGAAAAATCATTCTTTGCGTATATATATATATATATATATATATATATATAT
>NW_014577403.1:99383-101302 GCF_000485595.1 Priapulus caudatus
ACACACACACACACACACACACACACACACACACACACACACACACACACACACACACACACACACACACACACACACACAACACACACACACACACACACACACACACACACACACACACACAAACACACAACGCATCATCACCACCACTAATCCCTCACGCTTCACGTTGTCCATCGAACCGTCACACAACAACAACGACTCCCCGTAATAAGCTCTTTATGAGTTTATAAGCTTGCGGCCCAAAACCGCTGTCGGCCCATTCTTCCCCCGGATGCCGGTGGTGGCCCATTCTAGCACCCAGCGCGCGGGTACTGGCTGTAAAAGCGCGCCGGGCATCAAGTGTTACGGCGCCGACAACGCATTTTTGCTGCAACCAGCGACGTGTTTGTTTGTCGATTGCAATTATCGTCAACAGGCGGCGTGAAAAGGACGGCTTACCGACGTCGGATTTAGTTCTCGACCGCATGGAACACACTCTCGTCGGCGCGCATGCGTGAACGAGAGCGCGGCTGTCCCGCGGACCGACCGACGGCGGCGGGGTGGGGTGGGGGAGACGGTAGGAGGGCATAGAGTCTATAGTAAACAACGTCACACACGGATCGGCTTCGAAAAAGATGTTTGTTTTGTTTGTTTGTGTTGTTATTTTGTCTGCAGCATTCGCGGTGCCGGCATGGCGACTCGTCGTCGGTGGCTGTCTCCACATGACGAAAACGCAGCTACGTACGCACATGCGCACGCACGCACGTAGACACGCACGCACTCACGCAATCACAGTCGTAAACATTTGCGAAAGCACACGGGCAATTGACGCACAAATCTATATATACATGCGAGCACGCACGCACACACGCACGCAGGCACGCACACACGCACGCACGCGCGGTCGCGTAAGCGCGATGCGGCCGCTAATGCCACGGAGGAAGTAAAGTCCAAAGTCGCCTCCACGCCTTCCCTCGGCCTCGCCCCCCACCACCGCCTCTCTCGCTCCCACCCATCCGCCTCCGTTACCGCCTCCGCCACGTCCTCCGCCACGTCCTCCGCCACCTCCTCCGCCACCTCCTCCGCCACCTTCCCCGCCACCGCCACACCTTACCGAGGCACCTATGTTGTTGATAATTAGATGTAACGCGGTATACGGTGCGTGTTGTCAGGCCAGCAAAATTACTAGCTTTTCTCATGTAATCGCATGGTTGCTTTGTCACACGGGTGCTAGACACACACGCGTATATATATATATATATATATATATATATATATATATACATACTTGTGCGTGTACATCCTTCAACGGTACGCCGCACGCTTGCTCTGTGGCCTCCTTGACCTAATTCGACGTATCATAGAGGTGAAACGGATGACTGCCTACATGCGGCCCTACCGCCGCCGACAATATACACAACGTGGTGCTTATGACGACACAGCGAGAGAGAGAGAGAAGAGAAAATTATCAACTTTCACTTGAACTACAATCGGTACTATTGTCACTTCCGGCGCGCGCACGCGAGAGAGAGAGAGAGAGAGAGAGAGAGAGAGAGAAAGCGAAAGAAAAAGAGCGAGAGAGATAGAGAGCAATTTGTTTCGATGTAAAACTCCTTCAGTTTTAACCTGTTTTTCGGTGCGTGTCGCAGCGAGCCCGACCATGCAGACGATCACAGCGGGATAGATAATTACAACGCGCCGCTTGTTTCCACGGCGAGTAATCACCGCCGTTAATGATTGCGTAATTATCGTCTAGTTATACTCGTGTTGAGATTTTTATTTTAGATGAATGAATGGGACACTTATGCTGCGCGGATGGACGATGAGTGAGTTTGTGTAAATGACGCATGTACGCCTCTCTCTCTCGCTTTCTCTCTCTCTCTCTCTCTCTCTCTCTCTCTCTCTCTCTTTCTCTCTCTCTCTCTCGCTCTCTCTCG
>NW_014577403.1:102276-104491 GCF_000485595.1 Priapulus caudatus
GAGAGAGACAGACGAGCAAGGAGCGAGCGACGAGAGAGAGAGGAGAGGAGAGAGGCAGAAGAGACGAGAAGAGAAAGCGGACCAAGAGGGAAGGGAGAGACGGAGAACCAGAGAGGACTGAGGGAGGAGAGACGAGGAGAGAGGAGAGAGCATCACACACAACAGGGATATAATATTATATATATATATATATAGAGTAGATATATTGATAATGAGAGAGAGAGAGAGAGAAGAAAGAGAGAGAGAGAGAGAGAATTGAAGTGAGAAAAGACGACAGACAACAAAGAGGCGAGGGGGTCTGAGCGAGAGAGAAGAGAGAAAGAGAGAGAGAGAGATCAGGAGAGAAAAGGACGAAGAGGAGACCGCAGAGAGAGAGAGAGAGAGAGAGAGAGAGCGAGAGAGACCGAGAGACGGGATCTGATCTGTTCTGACATGCCTGTAAATCGACGTGACATTAACGTGGTTAATCGGAATCTTCAACTCGAATGTTAAGCCGCAGATAACGGCACTGTTAACTCACAATACACAGCCATCATCTTTACCCAGGCTCATAGGGTCTATGTCCCCCAGGGTATACTGCCGGAACGTACCCTGGGTTCCGGCCGGTATACCGAAACGTACCCTGGTCACTATTTGATATGGTTAAGGTTAGGATTAGGGTTAGGGTTAGGGTTAGGGTTAGGGTTAGGGTTAGGGTTAGGGTTAGGGTTAGAGTTAGGGTTAGGGTTATGGAGTAGGCGTAGGCGACTCCCTAGACTCGTTAGTGGAGTACGGTCCACTACTTGGGCGAGGTACGGTCTGGCATATTAGATAGTACCAGGGTACGTTCCGGCAGTACCCCGGGGGACATAGACCCTCTCAGCTTTACCCAGCGCATTCCGACGCGACAGAGATGCGTGTCCACCGATTTACCACAATTCAGACATATATTTAGGATATCTTTCTGTGTATCAGTGTCGTCCGAGCTGTGTATCACAGCGTTCAGACACGCCGCATCTAGTGAGTCTAATGGCAGGCGACAGATGTGCGGTCTGAAGATTATAAGAATGTTCCTTTGGTCCTTATAAGAGCGGCCTTGGCCCTTAGCAGATGGTATCATTGCAGAGCAAGTGCATTGAACGAACAGCGTGGTATCGTGACGTAACTGCAAATTCGTGACGTGACTGTGACATCGTTACGTACGTGATCGTGACGTCATATCTACCACAAGAACAATGCTCGTCGCAACGTCCCCCATCCATACAATGGCGCCCCCGCTGGCCAATAGCGACGCCCGCTGGTAACACGTGACGCGCGCAGCGAAAGTATTTAGCATAGAACTAAATAGCATAGAAATAATAAACTATAGGTAGGCTATCTATCCATTTGTATAGTCTGTAGTTTCCGTCGGTAGTGTCTCTATTATATAGACTTGTGCTGTTGCAGCTTGCGGGATTAGGTAACTACGTGATGGTCCTCGCGGCCGTAAGGAGGCCGTGTGTAACTCCTTCATTGATGCACTGCCTGCTCTAACTCTCTACCACAACAATTTGTCACGGGCGTGGCCCGCGGCGGAGGCTTAAACGGACAAACAATCACACGCGTACGCACGCACTCACACGCGTACACGAACACGCGTACACGCACACGCGTACACGCACACGCACACGCACACAAACAGACACACGCACACACGTACGCACATGAGTACACGCACACGTACGCGCGTACGCACGCATACGCGTACACACACACACGCACACGCACATGCAGAAACACGCACGCACACGCGTACACACAAACGCACACGCACAGATACACGCACGGACACGTGCACGCGCACACACCGCCCTGCATGGTAATCCTGAGAATGGGTAGGCCTACCAATGATTGTACACGCGCAACTCCACGGTATAAGGCCGAGTGGGTGCCTGTATGTACGTACGCACGTAGTTATTAGATTACGTCTGCGTAATTGAACAAAGTTTGAAAGCACTGTTTAATTAGTATTACGTCACGACGATCACGTGTCATTGTCATCTCAATGTCGTCTCGTGACATTGACATGTGTGCCTACGTGTCTCCTTTCTCTCGGTCCGTAACTCAGAGAAAGAGAGAGAGAGAGAGAGAGAGAGCGAGAGAGCGAGAGAGCGAGAGAGAGAGAGAGAGAGAGAGAGAGAGAGAGAGAGAGAGAAGAGAGAGAGAGAGAGAGAGAGAGAGAGAGAGAGAGAGAGAG
>NW_014577403.1:107074-112498 GCF_000485595.1 Priapulus caudatus
CACGACACACACACACACACACACACACCACACACACACACACACAATCACATATTATATATGCACGCAGACAGCCTGCTGCCTACACTGTGCTCACGCGTTATAGTCTAGATTTTGATACGATAGCGAATTAGTACGCTCGTGGGCGCAGAGAATCGATGCGACCCTTTCTCTAAAGAAAGACGCCCGGATTCGCTTTCTACAGAGATAAGGCGAGCGCGAAAGGAAAGCGTTTTGTCACAGGCGTGGGGGCATGGTTCAATTTCGGTCGCGTCTATTGTGTGTGGAAGCATAGTTTCGCCTTTGATTCAACTCGTTGTTATCATTCGCATTACTGCCATCTTGATACAGACGCCCGAATACAACTCCATAATACCAAGAGTACATAATAGAGATCTAATATTATGTATTCTTGATAATATGCTAGTTGCCCGTTCAGTAGCGAATGTGACGATTAGGGGTTGTCGCGCGGCCTCACATGGTCGAGGAGAGGCTCCTAATGGAGTTTCCGCTCCACAGGATGCGTGTATTAGTCGATAGTACTCACCCAGATTAGACAAGCATCGTGGTTAACAGTCGACTCTCCATCGCTCTTCCGTAATCCTATAATACACCTTGAAAAACACGCACAATAGATCATGTGAGTGCATTATTTCTCTCTCTCTCTCCCTCTCTCTCTCTCTCTTCTCTTGCTCTCTTTATAATATATATATATATATATATATAGCGCACACTTACCTCAATTCGCACGCATGAACAGCGCGCGTTGTTATGCGACCAATGTGTGATGTCCTATCAACACTAATACACCAACACTGCTGCGAGGTAACCACACGGGGAGCCGTGAACACATCGGCTCGTGTCTTTCAATGATGGCTCGCCGTTCGCGAATAAAGCGCAGCTAAATGACCACTATTCAGCCACGGCGCGATGGCGTGCTGGCCCCGTGTTCGCGGGGCGAGAGTTTCGCGCTCAGTACGTGTACGCGCGTGCGATGCGTGCGTGTGCGTGCATGCGTCTGTGTGCATGCGTGGCGCGCACTGTACGTGGTGCGTGCGTGCATGTGTGCGTGCGTGCGTGCATGTTGTGCAATGCGTGCATGCATGTGTGTGTGTGTGTGGTTGTGGTGGTGTGTGTGTGTGTGTGTGTGTGGTGTGCGTGCGTGCACGTGTGTGTGTGTGTGTGTGTGCGTGGCGTGCGTGCGTGCGTGAGTCTGTGCATCGTGGCTGGAGTAACGCTGGCATGGCCTACATATCAAACGCGCGACGCCAAACAAACAGCACGTTTTCATCATATATCATTCATCTTTCATCCCATATAAAGAGCAAACATATAGAGTCCTCGCATAAACACCTCTCCCACACACGCCCACACACACGCGCGCACGCATGCACCTATACACATACTCAGGCAGCGTGGAGGGGAGTCGTCGTTGTTAGGTTTTCAAGAGCTATCCAATAAAGCGACTACTCGTTTTTGAAAGTAAATTGACGCACTCTGCATAAATGCGTGTGCGGGTGTGCGTGAAAGTGTGTGTACGTGAGTGCGTACGTGTGTGTTCGCGCGCGCGCGCGCGCGCGTGCGTGTGTGTGTGTGTGTGTGTGTGTGTGTGTGTGTGTGTGTGTGTGTGTGTGTAGTGTGTGTGTGTGTGTGTGTGTGTCCGTACGTGTGTCAGATATCACAGTTGTCACAGATATCAAAGTAAAGGTATGGCGTACTCGTGACCGCGCGGGCCATCCGATATAGTCGGGTGTGACGAAGCGCACGAACGGATGGGCTATTTCGCGTTGGTCGTCCACACGTGTATATAGTTCACCTGCACTATCTTTCCTCTCATATCGATTGGCCGCTCGCATGAACGCCTACGTCTTTGTCGCGCGCGACACGGACGGTTGTAGCCGAGCAGGGCACGGGAGCTCAGAGGACAACGGAAATTCCGATCAGATCCGAAGCTAACACGCAAATTGGCGTTGATCTGCGTCGAACCAGCAAGCGTTGTTCACGTCTAGATTCACGATGTCCGTGTTCCTGGGATATATGTGTCTAGTGCGCGCCATAGTAATGCTGCGAATTCAGTATTTAAAAAAGAGAGAGAGAGAGAGAGAGAGAGACAGAGAAAGAACAGATAGAGAGAGAGAGAGAGAGAGAGACAGAGAGATAGAGAGTGAGAGCGAAAGCGAGCGAGATATATAGGTGATGATGGATGGATGGATGGATGGATGGATGATGGATGGATGGATGGATGGATGGATGGATGGATGGATTGTATGATGGATGGATGAATGGATGGATGGATGGATGATGGATGGATGGATGAATGAATGGATGAATGGATGAATGGATGATGAATGGATGATGGATGGATGGATGGTGGATGGATGGATGGATGGATGGATGGATGGATGGATGATGGATGGATGGATGGATGGATGATGAATGGTTATGATGGATGGATAGATGGATGGGTGGATGGATAGATATAGTACAGTAATATATATATATAGTATTGTATATATATATATATATACGATGAATTTCTCCGCGCGTTTGTAGACTAATGCTGGATTGCACTCCTGCTGTGATTAATCCGTGGAAATGTGGCACCGGCGCGCGGCGCGTGTGTGTATGTGTGTGTGTATGTGTGTGTGTGTGTGTGTGTGTGTGTGTGTGTGTGTGTGTGTGTGTGTGTTGTGTGTGGGGGGGGGGGGTAGTGTGTGTGCCCGCGGGAGAACAACGATTATGGTCTTATGCGCAGGTATTCACGGGATTTAAAGCGACATTCGCGTCAGACGCGCGTGGGTGCCGCGTATACGTCAATTCCTTATATAGCAGAGCTCGCGGCATACGTCACGCCCGCCTTCCCCCGTTATCCATCTCCTAACATCAAATACCAACACATTATTCCACCACGAGGAAATCCACGACAAGACATATCACATTGCACCACATAACCGCCATTACAACCCCGTCTAATTAGAAGTTTTATCTCTCCTAAAATAATAAATGATAAATGAAAAAAACATAATTAAATAACAAATATATAATAAATAAAATATATATGCTCTTTGACGAAACAGAAGTTAGGAAGAATCCGGCAAGATTAGCCTACCAATAAGTCGTAAATAGGCGTTTAACTATTCACCGCTATAGCTTCACTGCTAAGACGGCGTCAAACTTCCTACCCAAAACTCTATAAAATTAACCCAGTGGGACACACCCGCTCGTGTCTACCGTCGGCCTAGCTGTTATCCAAGGAGCTAAATATAACAAGGAGAGGAAGCGGATTGGCTTTGTGCTTTTTCGCCTCAAGGGCGCCATCTATGGACGCATAATCAGCTGCCAACGGCTGTGGCAGACCACTGATCTCTATTATACTAACTTATTATCTACTAAAGTTATTATACTAAGTTAGTATAATAGAGATCAGTGGTGCAGACCGAACCCACAGACAATAGAACACTTCTCAGTAAGAGCCGTGCCCCCGTTAGTCTTTAGTACAGTTAATGAATCTTAGTCAAGGTCGCCCTGCAATAGAGACCGCATCCGATGCTGCCATGGGCGCATCTGACAACAAGGTGACAACACACACTAACGTGCGTTCCAGATTACTATATAATATATATATATATATATATATATATATTTATCTATATATATATATATATATATATATATATATACAGTATACATACGTGTTACGTAGCCGTGAATTTCGAAAAAGAATTTATGAAGAAGGCGTGTGTGCGCGTGTAAGGTGTGTTTGGGTAAAGAAACGTGAGTGTTTCCACTCCGCTGGCTTTTCCGCGGAGCTGCGCGAAGGTTAGGTGGAATTAGATGCACTGCACTCGCTATACAGCTAGAGCTTATAGATCGAAAGTAACGAGTTGTTGTTATGTTCCTGCTGCTGCTGCTGCCTCTGCAGCCGCCGCTGCTGCTGTTGATACTGCAGATGCTGCTAGTGCTGCTGTTGGTGCTGCTGTTGCTGCCGTTGTTGCTACTGTTACTGATGCTGGTGGTGATGGTGGTGCTGCTGCTGCTACTGCCACTGGTGCTACTGTTACTAGTTCTGCTACTACTAATGCTGCTACTGTTTTCGCTGCTGTTGCTACTACTATTGCTGCTGCTGCTGCTGCCGCCGCCGCCGCCGCCGCTACTACTACTACTGTTGCTGTTACTACTACTTCTTCTTCTTCTTCTTCTTCTACTGCTTCTGCTGTTGTTGCTACTGCTGTTGCTACTGCGTGTTTACAGAGAGCTGTGTGAGAGCGAAGGCGAGACGAGTCACATCGTCGAGGTCTCTATCCCCGCGAATAATGCACGCGAAATGATAAGCACACATAATGACTCTCGCCCGTCGTCGCCCAATTAGATGCCTAATCGCGTTTCCCGACGTTTCGTTGCGGCACCTTGAGCGCATTTTTTTGTTTAGATCGCAACGTGAAAAGAACAGACTGATAGAGGAGACACCGTTGCGATTCTACAGCTGGAATATAATGCGAGTATACGTAGCAAACGTGAGAACATTTGCACGTCATGATGTGAGTCTACGTGTGTAATTGCCGCATCTAAATACCCCACTGTTTCAATCACGTCATATCATCATCGATGTGACTAGCATTGTATTAGTAATAGCAATCAGCGTAAATACGGAAAGAACGCGAGCAATCTTAGACTTGCTCGATCGGCATTTGACTATCGATCTGGCGGCAGTCACGGAACTTCTGGAATCAGTCTACGTATATAGTGGAAAGCATGTGCCTATGTCACCTAGAATGCGGGATAGAAGGCCTTTGAGTGTCTACCGTATAGACCACAAGTAAAGGCGCGGCGTTCAGTTAATAAAATAACTTGTCGCGAGCGAACGAACAAACGAACGAACGAAGCGTTTTAAGGTTGTGCATACATTTACGTGATCATTATCCAATCTATTGTCGGAAATCTAGGTGCGTAGTGCGCGGGGGGTTTTCCTCGCGGAGTGGGTTGAGTATGGTGGCCCAAATTGGCCATTATATATTTCACTAAAGGCTTGAGACACGATTATCACTAACTCTATGGTTTTCTCTGATAGCCCGGGCCACGATAGCTGGTGACATTATAGCCATCTGAGCTATCAGTGGAACCGTATGTGACATTCTGCGAGCGTGTGGCGCCCTGCTCGCGGGACGGGGAGCATTGTGTGGGGGCTTTGTGCTCGATTCAATATGACTTTGTTGTACGAACACCAGAATGGCGAAATACCAGATCACTGAAACCCCAAATTTGCCCAATTATGTTTGCCGAGCATAGAGAATTAACAGAATTCTTACCATTTGTGCACGCGTTGCTGCGCGTTTTCTGTAGTCAAACAAACTTTCACTCGTATAGAATTCGTTTTGCGCGCGCGCACGCTCCCACGCACGCACGCACGCACGTAGGTACACACAC
>NW_014577403.1:112508-114359 GCF_000485595.1 Priapulus caudatus
AGCGCGCGCGCGAGAGAGAGAGAGAGAGAGAGAGAGATACGAGGGCGAGAGAGAAAAAGCAAGAGAGAGCGAAAGAGCGAGCGCGCGAGAGAGAGAGAGAGAGAGAGAGAGATACGAGGGCGAGAGAGAAAAAGCAAGAGAGAGCGAAAGAGCGAGCGCGCGAGAGAGAGAGAGAGAGAGAGAGAGATAAGAGGGCGAGAGATAAACAGCAAGAGAGCGAGAGAGTGCGAGCGAGCGAGAGAGAGAGAAAGAGCGAGACAGCGAGAGATGTAAACGTGACCTGCTCTGCCAGCATCGCAGGTTGTCGAGTTTGTTTACGCACTTGTACGGCGAATAAATGGACATTACCTGCTGTATACTTAACACGTACTTCGAGAGGCGATAGAAAGAAAGAGAGAGCCGGAGATTAAGCGTCGCGAGAACCTGCTAAGCACACACGTTTAAGACTCGCGCAGCCGATGTTTGTCGAAGATTTAAAAGTAGAAAAGAGGCTGACGAACGACGGTTTGTATTTACTTTGCGCGCCTTGGCTACGCGCTCGCCGCAGTCAGAACGTGCCGCCGGAGGGCGCTGCTCGTCATCATATAGTCGCGTGCGCGTATGCGTGCGTGTGCGTGCGTGTGCGTGCGGGCGCGCTATGTATATGCGTGTAGGTGTGTGCGCGCGCACGCGTGTACGTGTGTCTGTGTGTATATGAACGTGTTGTATCTATATGCCTTTCTTCATACATCCTTCAGCCGTGATTGTGTTCGTGACCCAATTTTGTGACGTGGAAACTTCGATAGAAAGAGACGTCTATATTAGTAGACAAAGTCGCGATAGTTTTAAGAATTGCCTGCGAATCTCATGAACTCAGTAGGATGCGATGCGGCGAACGTAGTTCCACGTAATTACTCTCGTTATAATCTGATGAAAACAATTGGCAGTTTGCCCCGCAAACGTGAAACATCCGAGCTTTATGGCGATACGAAGCATTACTCCAGTTTTTACCGCGTCCCGACTCGTTTGCCCCCACTTGCTCAATCTATCATCGATTGTTATGTATTTTTTCGTTTTCATTTATATACACTTCTTCTCTCAAACAAACAAAAAAGCAAAAAAATTAAATAGAAAGAAAAAATGCGGTAAACATGGCCTGCAATCTGATGATGAAATCGACGGATGCGAGGGTTAGTGACGGTGTGGGACCACACGTGGATGGGACACGATTTTTACAAATTCGAACGACCTCATCAATTACGCATTATTAGTTTATGCATTGTTTATGTATTTCGCCGTCTATTATGCACGCACGCACGCACACGAACGCAGGCACGCACGCACGTGAACACGCGCATTCACTCTCTCACACACCTCGATATACACACGCGCGCGCACGCATGCACGCACGCACATGCATGTCTTGAGAAGAGATTCATGCGTGACAATACTACACCAGCTCTGACGCATCCGTCTCCAGCACTCACGCTCGAACATGCACTCACGCACGGGCACACGCACGCGCGCACGGGCGCTCGCACGCACGCACGGGCGCTCGCACGCATGCGCGCAAGCACGCACGCTCACGCTCACGCTCACACATACACACACGCTCGCGCGCACACGTACACTCACACCCACCTACACACACACACACACACACACACACACACACACACACACACACACACACACACACACACACACACACACTCACACATAGACACGTATATAAACATAGCACCTGTTACCAAGATTAAAAGCACACACGTATCTCCCACATCATGATATTACACACCCACTCACACCCACCCACGCACACACACACACACACACACACACACACACACACACACACACACACACACACAC
>NW_014577403.1:114369-133674 GCF_000485595.1 Priapulus caudatus
TCACACACACACACACACACACACACACACACACACAACACACACAACACATATATATATATGCACAGACACGCGGCCTACACTGTGCTCACCGTTATATGTCTAGATTTTGTATACGATAGCGGAATTAGTACGCTCGGTGGGCGCAGCAAGAAAAACGGCATGCGACCCTTCTCCTAAGAAAGGACGCCCGGCATTCGCTTTTCTACAGAGATAAGGCGAGCGACGAAAGGAAAGCGTTTATCACAGGTGGGCATGGGTTCAATTTCGTCGCGTCTATTGTGTGTGGTAAGCCATAGGTTTCGCTTTGATCAACTCGTTGTTGATCATTCGCATTACTGCCATCTTGATTAAACGCACGCCCGAATACAACTCCATAATACCAGAGAGTGACATAATAGAGATCTATATTGATGTATTCTTAGTAATATCCGCCATCAGTTCTGCCCGTAGATGTAGCGCAAAGTGAGCGATTACTGGGGTTGTTCCCAACGCCGGCGCCTCTCCCACATGGTCGCAGAGAGCCCTTAAATGGAGTTTCGCCTCCACAGGATGCGTGTTAATTAGTCGATAGTACTCCCCAGGATATAAGACAAAGCATCGTGGTTAACAGTCCGACTCTCCATCGCTCTTGTCGTAATCCTATACCATACACCTTGAAGAAACACGCACAACAATAGAATCATTGTTGCAGTGCATTATTTCTCTCTCTCTTCTCGCCGTCATCTCTCTCTCTCTTATCTGCTCTCTTATACTATATATATATATATATATATAAGCGCACAGCTTACGCTCAATTCGCACGCATGAAGCAGCGCGCGCGTAGTTATGCGACCAATGTGTGAGAGGTCGTTCTCAATCCACGACTAGAAATACACACACTGCTGCGAGGTAACCACGGGGAGCCTGAACACATCGGCTCGTGTCTTTCAAATTATAGCTCGCCGTTTCGCGAATTAAGCGCACTACAAGTGCACGCAACTATGTCAGCCACGGCGCGATGGCGGTGCTGCCACCCGTGTTCGCAGCGAGAGTTCGCGCCTCAGTACGTGTATGCGCGTGCGATGCGTGCGTGTGCGTGGCATGCGTCTGTGTGACCATGCTGCGCGACTGTACGTCGTGCGTGCGTGTGCATGTGGGTGCGTGCGCTGGCGTGCATGCCTGCTGCAATGCGGTGCAACTTGCATGTGTGTGTGGTGTGTAGCTGTGTGGTAGTGGTGTGCTTGTGCTGCTGTGCGTGTGATTGGTTGCTCGGGTTGCAGTCGTGCACCGTGTGTGTGTGTGGTGTGCCGTGCGTGCTCGTGCGTGCGTGAGTCGCTGTGCATCGTGGCTGAGGTAACGCTGTCAGTAGGCTATCATATACATACGACGCGCGACACGCCAAACAAACAGGCAACGTGTTTCATATATCATTCATGCATTCATCTTTCATCCCATATAAGAGCAAAAATAGAGTCCGTCGCATAAACATTCTCTCCCACACACGCACCACAACAGGCGCCCGCGCACGGCATGCACCTATACACTACTCAGGCAGCGTGAGATGGATCGTCGTTGTTAGTTGTTCACGAGCTATCCAGATAAAGCGACTATCGTTTTTGAAAGTAAATTGACGCCTCTGCATTAATATACGTGTGCGGGGTGTCGTGAAAGTGTGTGTACGTGAACGTGCCGTACGTTGTGTGTTGCGCAGCGCCGCGCGCTGTAGCGCGCCGCTGTGCGCTGTGTGGTGTGTGTGTGTGTGTGTGTGGTGTGTGTGTGTGTGTGTTGTGTGTGTGTGTGTGTGTGTGTGTGTGTGTGTCCGTACGTGTAGTCAGATAGTCAACAGTTGTCACAGATGTATCAAAAGTAAAGGTATGGCGTATCGCTGACCCGCGCGGCCATTCCGATATTAGTCGGGTGTGACGAAGCGCACGGAACGATGGGCCTATTTCGCGTTGGTCGTCCACCAACGTGTATATAGTTCAACCTGCACTATCTTCCCTCATATCGGATTGGCCCGCCGCGATGAACGCCTACGTTCTTTTTCTGTCGCGCGCGGACCGACGGGACAGGTTGTTAGCCGAGCCAGGGCACGGGAGCTCAGAGCGACAACGCGAAATTCGCATCAGATCCGATAGCTAACACGGCAAATTGGCGTTGATTCTGGCGTCGAAACGCACAGCGTTTGTTCACGTTCTAGATTCACGGATGTCCGTGTTCCTGGGATATATGTGTCTAGTGCGCGCATAGTAATGGCTGCGAATTTCAGTATGTTAAAAAGAAGAGAGCGAGAGAGAAGAGAGACAGAGAAGACAGATAGAGAGGAGAGAGAGCAGAGAGAGACAGAGAGATAGAGACGAGAGCGGAAAGCGCAGCAAGATATATAGGTGGGATGGATGGGATGGGATGGATGGATGGATGATGGATGGATGGATGGATGGATGGATGGATGGATGGATTGGATGATGCATGGATTGAATGGATGGATGATGGATGTATGGATGGACCTGGATGAATGAATGGATGAATGGACGTGAATGGATTGGATGAATGCGTATACTTTATTTGATGGATGGAATGGATGGATGGAATGGATGAGATGGATGAGATGGATGGATAGTGATGGATAGATGGATGGATGGATCGGATGGAATGGAAATGGTTATGATGGATGGATAGATGCGGATGGTGGAATGGATAGATATAGTACAGTATATATATATATAGTATGTATATATAGTATATATTTACGATGATTTCTCCGCGCGCTTGTTAGACTAATGCTGGATTGCACTCCCTGGCTGTGAATAATCCGTGGAAATGTGGGCACGGCCGCGCGCGTGTGTGTATGTGTGTGTGTATGTGTGTGTTGTGTGTGGTGTGTGTGTGGTGTGTGTGTTGTGTAGTGTGTGTGTGTGTGTGTGTGGGGGGGGGGGGAGATGTGTGTGTGGCCCGCGGAGAAACAACGATTATGGTTCTTATGCGCGTATTCACGGGATTTAAGCGACATTCGCGTCAGACGCGCGTGGGTGGCCGCGTATACGTACATTCCTATATGGCAGAGCTCGCGGCATACGTCAACGCCCGACTCCTCCCCCCGTATCCATCTTCCTAACATCAAAATACCAACACATTATTCCACCCCCACGAGGAAATCCACGGCATAGACATATCACATTGCAGCCACATAACCGCCATTTAAACCCCGTCTTAATTAGAAGTTTTCTCCCTAAAATAATAAATGATAAATGAAAAAAAACATAATCTAAATAACAATATATAATAAATAAAATACTATATGCCTTTTGACGAAACAAGAAGTTAAGGAGAATCCGGCAAAGATAGCCTACCATATAAGTCGTAAATAGGCGTTTAAACTATTCACGCCTATAGCTTCACTGCTAGACGGCGTCAAACTTTGCCTCACAGCAAACTCTTAATATTAACCCAGTGGGACCACACCCCGTCAGTGTCTACCTCGCCCCCCGCCCCGCCCGCGGGGGGCCTCCTGCCTGTTATCCGAAGGAGCAAATATAAACAAGCGAGAGGAAGCGATTGGCTTTGTTGCAATTTCGCCTCAAGGGCGCCATCTATGGACCATAATCAGCTGCCACGGCTGTGGCAGACCAACTGATCTCTATTATTACTAACTTATTATTAACTAAAGTTATTATACTAAAGTAGTATAAATAGAGATCGAGTGGTGCAGACCGAAACCCACAGACATTAGAAACTTCTCAGTAAGAGCCGTGACCCGTTAGTCTTTAGTAGTACCCAGTTAATTGATTCTTACGTCAGGTCGCCACTGCAATAGAGACCTCATCCGATGCCGTGCCATAGGCGCATCTGCACAACAAGGTGAACAACATCACACACTGAACAGTGCGTTCCAGATTACTATAGTAATATAGTTATATATTATATATACTATATAATAATATATATATATATATATATATATATATACAGTACATAACCTGTTAAACGTTTGTAAGCCGTGAATTTCGAAAGAATTTATGAAGAAGGCGTGTGCTGCGCGTGTAAGGTGTGTTTGGGTAAAGAAACGGAGTGTTTCCACTCCGCTGCTTTCGCGGAGCTGCGCGAAGGTTAGGTGGAATAGATGCACTGCAGCTCGCCTATACAGCTAAGCTTATAGATCGAAAGTAACGATTGTTGTATATGTCTGCCTGCTGCTGGCTGCCTCTGCAGCCAGCGCGCTGGCTGCTGCTTTGATGATGCAGATGCTGCTAGTGCTAGTGTTGGTGTTGCTGTTGCTGCGTTGTTGGCTAAGTGTTACTGATGCTGGTGGTGATGGTGGGTGCCTGCTGCCTGCTACTGGCCACTTGGTGCTACTGTTACTAGTTTCTGCTACTTACTAATGCATGCTACTGTTTTCGCTGCTGTTGCTACTACTATTGCTGCTGCTGCTGCTGCCGCCGCCGCCACCCCGCTACTACTACTACTGTTGCTGCTTACTACTAACTTCTTCTTCTTCATTCTACACTGCTTCTGGCTGTTGTATGTACTGCTGTTGCTTAACTGCGTGTTACAGCCAGAGCTGGTGTGAGAGCGAAGGTCGAGACGAGTCACACCTCCGATCGAGGTCTCTATCCCGCGAATAATGCAGCGAAATGGATAAGCACACATAATGAACTGCCCCCGTCGTCGCCCAATTAGATGCTAATCGCGTTTACCCGACGTTTCGTTGCGGCACCTTTGAAGCGCATTTCTTTTGTTTAGATCGCAACGTGAAAAGAACAGACTGGTTATAGAGGAGAACACCGTTGCGATTACTATCAGCTGGAATATATGGCGAGTATACGTAGCAAACGTGAGAAACATTTTGCACGTCATGATGTGAGTCTACGTGTGTAATTGCGCATCTAAATGCCTCCATTTGTTTCAATCACGTCATATCATCATCGATGTGACTAGCAATTGTATTAGTAATAGCCAATCAGCGGAAATACGGAAAGAAACGCGAGCAATCTAGACTGGCTCGATCGGCATTGACGTATCGATCTGGCGGCAGTCCACGGAACTCTGGAATCAGTCTACGTATATAGTTGGAAAGCATGTGCCTATGTCACCTAAGAATGACGGGATAGAAAGCCTTTGAGTGTCTTACGGCGTATAGACCACAAGTAAAGGCGCGCGCGGTTCAGTAATAAAAATAACTTGTCGCGAACGAACGACGAACGAAACGAAGCGTTTTTCAGTTGTGCATACATTTACGTGATCATTATCCAATCTATTTGTCGAAAATCTAGTGCGTGAGTGCGCGGGGGGGTTTCCTTCGCGCGGAGTGGGTTTGAGTATGGTGGCCCAAATTTGGCCATTATATAATTCACTGAAGGAAACTTGAGACACGATTATTCAACTACTCTTATGCCGTTTTCTCTGATAAGCCGGCCACGATAGGCTGGTGACATGAAGCCATCTGAGCTAATAGTGAAACCGTATGGACACTCTGCGAGGTGTGGCGCCCTGCTCGCGTGACGGGAGCATTTGTGTGGGCGCTTTGTGCCTCGATTCAATATGACTTGTTGTACGAACACCAGAATGGCGAAATAGCAGATCACTGAAACCCAAAATTTGCCCAATTATGTTTTGCCGAGCATAGAGAAATTAACAGAAGTTGTTTACCATTTGTGCACGCGTTTGCTGCGCGTTTTTCTGTAGCAAACAAACTTTCACATGTAATAGGAAATTCGTTTTGCGCGCTGCGCGCGCACGCTCCACCGCACGCACGACGTAGGGTACAGGCCAGCACACACACACATTTATATATATATATATATATTATCTATAATCACTCAAGCAGCTAATAAACACCTTTCATTTATAACACCTATTTTTATTATTATAAACACCTATTTACCTTTTAGGTATTTAATTAGCTCTTGATATATATATATATATATATATATATATATATATATATAATATATATATTTAGTCTATCGTTTCTTTTTATATATATAAATAGTATATATATAGTATATATAATATATATATATCATATGTATATGACTATAATTAATATATATCGTTCGTGTCCTCGCTCATTCTCTCTCTCTCCACTCTCGTCTGTAGCCCAGCTTCTTAGTAATAGACACTACAATGCGTAAACAATCAATGCGGAAAAAATCACACGTACTGCGGATACGATTATTTGAGTTCGATATAGCTTCGGCTATTATGTGTTGTGGTTACGAAGTCATGAGCTGAGCACACACGCGCGCACGCGCGGTGCATGTACACATACACTCACGGCACACATACACTCGCGCACACATACACGACGTGGTTTCCTACATATGAATAATTTAGCAGCGAAGAGCGAGAGAGAGAGAGAGAGAGGGGTGGGGGCGTAGAGCCAAAAGGAGAGGGGCAGAGATATAGAGGAAGGGGGAGAATGGAGAGCGACGTGTGAAGGAGCAAAAGAGAGCGCGCGAGAGAAAGAAAGAAAGAGATGAAAGAGGGAGACAGGCAGGAAGACAGGTGAGAAAGAGAGAGAGAGAGAGGGAGAGAGAGAGAGAGAGAGAGAAGAAAGAAAGGCGAAAGCGCGAGAGAGAGAAATAAATAAAGAGCAGAAGCGGCGGTGGCAGAGAAAGAGAGCAGAGCGAAGAGAGAAGAGAGAGGAGGAGAAGAGAGAGAGAGAGTAGAGAGAGAGAGAGAGAGAGAGGAGAGAGAGAGAGAGCAGAGAGACAGTAGAGGAAGACGAGAGAGAGTAGAGAAAGAGAGAGGCGAAAGAGCGAAAGAAAGAAAGAGAGATTGAGAGAGAGAGAGATCAGAGAGAGAGAGAGAGAGACGAGAGAAGAGAAAAGATAGAAAGAGAGAGAAAGAAAGAGAGAGAAAGAGAGAGAAAGAAAGAGAGAGAAAGAGAGAGAGAGAGAGAGCTTACCGTCAACCCGCGCCTCGCGCACACTCAGGCGCAACCGACGAACTCAGACCAACACACAAATCCCTGTTTTGCGAACACGAAAAATGAAGATTTTAACGTTTCTTCGCGTAATCTTCCCGTGCACTGCCGACGGTCTCCCGCGTCCAGCCGTTTCCCCCTTTTCAATCTGAGCCCCGCTATCACACGTAAGTAGACACGCCAATAGACTCACCGGTTTGAAGGCGCGATATGGCGGAGTGAAAGTTGCCCCGCGCGCACGTGAGAGAGATACACACAGAGAGATAATCACACAGCGCTGGCACACTGACACAGAAATATCTGCTGCCGGAGTGATGACGAGCGAGGCGTATATATCCAGCAACCCGGCAGCGCGGCATCCCCGGAGCGTGACCGGAAACGGACCGGGCGACCAATCACAGTGCCGGCAATCCGTGCGCGCAAACGACGGAGACAAGTATACCCCCCCCCCTTCCCCGGTTCCCTCTTCAAGCGCTTCTAACAGAAGACGACTCGAGACAGGGGGTCCAGCGAAAGTCTGTAACTACAAACGCCCTCGTGATCTTGGCGAGATTAGAAGAAAATTGACAATCGGTGAACCCAGCAGCTTGGATAAGCGTTGTCCAGCGCGACCTTCTCTTACTGCGAAAGCCGTGAGAGGTATGCGCGGGTGAATGCGTCAGCGCTGGAAGCCTCGTCGGCAGTAAATGTTAAGACAAACTGACATCTCGTGGACTTTTGTCTCTCTGTTGTTGGACGCGCGGTGGCGTGACCTTGTGCGTGCATGGCTGTCAGATGATGAGAACAGATCATACAACGAAGGACTGCTGCCCCCCTGTTGGTGGCTAGATGCGTAAATACGGCCACTTTATTAACTGATAGGCTGATCCAGATTATCCAGCTATACCTGTAAACGTACGGCGGGTCGACCTTGCCTACTACATGTCTGACCTCTGGTGACTGTCCGTGAACCTACAATCTCGGTGGCAACGGACCTGCCCCCTGGTGACTGTACGTAGACACACGATCACACGTTGCGCATAGAAGTAGAGAGACCGCCCTCTAGCCTTCTTTCTACTTCTCTGACCTGACCGACTACAGTTTTGCGAATCAATGTTCCATCGAACTCCGCATCCGTACCCATGCGCGCACTCACACACACACACACCCACGCGCGCACGCACACACGCACCCACGTGCGGCAACCCACACACGCATACATGCGCGCACACACACGCATACGCACATATGCACGCACGCGCCCAAGCGCGCACCCACACACGCACACACGCGCGCACCCACACGCATACACACATATGCACGCACGCACGCACGTACGCACGCTCGCTCGCTCGCACGCGCGCGCACCCGCACAACACAATGCCATCACGCGATGTTCACTATCCTCTAATTAATCTCTAGTCTTACTTTGTTAATAATCTCCGACAGCATATAATCTACGGTATTGTCGCACGAGAAAGGGTGACGTTCGGCCCGGCTAACAGAAGCGCATTCAAGCTGGCGACAATAGAAACACTTACCGTAACACCATTATGTAAAGTCCATGTAAAGTGTAGAAGTGAAACGGCACAATGGTGTGAAACAACATTGCTGTGAAAGAAGGGGGAGCAGGTCATTGCGTGACGTACGACCCGAGGAGAGCATTCCAAAATTCAATAACGAGTTGAATTTTTAACTAATGATGTTGTTACACTGATTTTTTTCCGTGGCTAATTTGTACGCCGTCCCGTAACACGCGTACCATGCCGGTTACGGAGACTTGCATCAGACGGTCCTGGCTGGGGGCAGTCGTTTATATCTCAACGACTCGTGGAGTCAGTCTATATAGGTTAGTCAGGCAGAACGGGGAATTAGTTAGAGCCGGCGTTTAAATTCCACTTTCACCTGTGCTTCAAGTGTTACGCTTCATGATGTCGATGCTGCAGGCATTCTAGATTAAGCTGTGATATCAGAAGCGATATAACATAGACTATATTACGCCGCCTTCGACGCTGTTCTCTATTTCGATCTCTCTCCTCTCGTTCCTTCTGTCTCTCTCTCTCGCTCCCTCCCCGTTCCCTTTCTCCTCTCTCCGGTCCCTACCCACTCTCTCGGTCTATCGCTATCTAGCTCTCAATCGCGATGTCTCTCGCGCACAGAACAGAGATGCGTAAATTATCATTTGTATCGCCCGTATCGGCCTCTAGACAGCACGCGTACCATAAAAATAATATAGGTATCTATATATTTCTATGACGCATACGTACAAATCTGAACGTTAAGGTCGCGCTGCGGCCATTTCTATGCGGTTTCGGAATTATGCGCGCTGGCCGTATACGGCAACAATAGCCCGCGACAACATCAGTTGTGTAGAGGGGAGGGGGGCTGGGAGAGATCGTTGAGATGCAATGCCGCCTACTCCCAGCTCGGCAGAGTAAACAATCGCGAGGCAAGGTCTCGGCCGATTGAAGTATGTCACACGTGAAAGAAACGCGAGAGTGGAGAACTAGAGTGGAGCGGCTGCGAATAAATACCGTCGAGTGGAGGATTTATATATCACGCCATCGGGCCGGTTTGGAAACAACCATAGAAATAGAAAGAAACATTCCTTCTATAGTTTCACGCGTAAAACCCTAATCCCAACTAAAACCACATCTCAACTATAACCTTAGACCTGACAATTCGTCGCCACAACCTTAACTACAAGCATCTGAGGACCCATGATTAAAACAAAGAATCGATCACGAGTAACCACGTTTGCGACACACCCCCTCACTCGATGGTATTTCTCGGTAGCGACAACGAGGTGAAAAAAGTCCGTCTCGAAAAAACGAATCTTTCCGGGCGGAGGGAGGTTTGCCGCCCACCTGCACCACCTGTGTAGTAGATACAGTAGGAGGTATCGTATCGTACGGGTTAGGGTGTCGGGTTCTATCATCGCCGCATCCCGCGACAGCGTGAGTGTGATGATGCAACAATAAACCAGATATGACGATTAAACACATTCAGGAGGAAAAACTCGTGCAAACAACGCGTGGAACAATCGCACCCTCTGTTGGCGCGTTGCTGCGGATGGGAGCGGTGGATCGCAGGCAGGTGTGGTAGATGCAGAAGTGTAGATACCAAGAATTAAAGCATTATGAGATCCTGGTATCAATGCGTCAATATGTTGGAGTTTTAATCCGAATACAGTGCAGGAATCACGACTACATTATAGTCGGTTTACACACACATGCACGCACACGCGCGCATATGTGCACGCGGACGTACGCACACGCTCGCATACACGTGCATACGTACACGCTTGCATACACGTTCATACGTACACGCACACGCACACACACACACACACACACGCGCGCGCGCGCTCACACAAACTCAGGGTTGATAGCAAAATGTTGTCATTTTTGACAATTTTATATTTGCGTGTGAGCGCGTAGATTTATTCCAGGTACGCATGGCAACTCCAGGCCCGCGCCCAGCTCTCCCGCCCTATAGCTACCTTCTCGAGAGCAACCAGCTGATCATGGATGGAGCGCACGTTTTAACAGCAGCTGACCGCTAGGGGATGTTTGCGATCCAGGGAGTGTTCCCTGGCCGCAGCAGCCCGCGTCATGCTACAGAGCCCCCGAAACGCTTCGCTTGTAAAAATACACGTGAACTCCGACCAGAACCGTTGACATTCTTTTGTAGTTTGCTCAGGGCAGCTCACGCGAACTCCCTTCGCGCGTACAGGCGTCGTATTAGGCAGGCGTGATAGTTACGAACCAATACGATAGTTACTAAACCAGCCAGGGACGTCGTTAAACAAGGCTGCTACCTGCGACTACAAGCCCTTGGATTGCGTAACACGGAGTAGGAAAGTGCGCCCGACATACTTTTTTTCTCGCACACACCCTAGCGGTAGTGTAAGTCCTGGCGTGGCTATTCTAATAATAATGATAATGTTGCCGTTATATCTACGTATTTCTGGCTGCTTGACAATGGTTGTTGCTGCTGCTGCTACGGCAGTTCTCCGTGGGATGCTGTGGGATAAAGCTGATTCGATGTGCTCTCCGAGGTTTATGGGGTTACTGTTACTATGGCGACTATGAGTGCAATGTTGCGAGGTATTGTTTCTGCTACAGCTTTCCGTGGGATGCTGTGGGCTGAAGATGTTGCTATAGCAACTTTCCGTGGGATGCTGTGGGATGGAGATGTTGCTATAGCAACTTTCCGTGGGATGCTGTGGGATGGAGATTGTTTCTGCCACATTCATACGTACGTCGGTGTGGGCTATTGACTGGTGCTGACATTGCGAACGCATTATAACAACAGGCGTGAATCGACGCAGTCGTGCGCTTTACAGAATACACGTTTTATTCCACATCGAACGTTCGGGGTATGGGCAACCTTCGCGTGCACACGCCACCGTGGTCACGATAAACGATCGTTGTCGCACACAAACGCGGGTTCCAGTGCGTTAGCTAACAAGTGCCGCCAATCTCCAGCGCACGTCAACACAATAGCGAAGGATTACAGTTTTCTCGTAATAATAAAGCAAAACCGGCCAGAAACTGGATCCTGTTTCCGAGGCCGCCAAGTGCAGCGCGATGTGAGGGGAAAATAGTAACGTTTGCTGATCGCACTCTCTGGATGCTCGAGTGCTTCGCACGATAGCATCATAATATATATATATATATATATATATATATATATATATATATATTATTGTTTGTTGAATTGAATATGTATACATGATACGAAATTATAGCAAAGAATCTACGAGCGTTTTCTCAGTGAAATACAAACAATGTACAGGTCAAGGTGAAGGGGACAGCGCATGTACGCTAGTGTGCGTTAGATGCCAACAGTCCTGCCTCATACTAGCCGTCACCATCGTCGTCATTGCCACCGTTACCGTCACCATCACCGTCATACATAATGATATTAATCAACGTCATCATCATCATCATCATCATCGTCGTCATTGCCAGCGTTACCGTCACCATCACCGTCATCATCATACATAAGCAACGAACGACAACAGAACTTCCGGGCTCTTCGGCCGTGGAATACTAACAACTCGCACGTACATGCCTATAGCAAGGAGAGAGAAGCGCGTACGTGCTGCAGCGCAATGCTAACAAAAACAATTTACATATACGTGAGGACGACGACGAATTCAGCGCGCATGTGACGCAACACAACAAAAACAACTTTACAGCGCACTACGCGCCTATGAATCGGAGAATCAATGTGACAGCACGCGCAGACTGATGTAACCTCTGTATGACCTCGACGACGCTAGACATGTCACCGAGGAGGGTGCGATATATACATGGCAAGCATCATGCGGGGGGGGGGAGCATCGCGCAGCGGGGCGACGTGCCCAGCGACACACCGCGCCAGCGTGCGTTGTCACAGCACGCATCACGAATCACGACGACCCACCGCAAGTCCGTCATGTCACGAATTTTACGCGCAAAAGTTCTGTGAGATTTAAGTGTCACGATGTTTCTGACAATGAACCGCAGCCATTGTCGCTAGAGCAGCAAGTCGTCGCGAGTCGAATTCAACAAGCAAGCATCCTCGCGTGCCGCCGTAGTTCGGTCGATGCTCACCAGGGTCTTCTCTCGGCCGTGACGACTTTTGTCCCCCCGGCGGCGGCGGCGGCGGGCGCATCGCCGGCGCCGTCTGCCGTCGCTCCGCCCTCCTCCTTCTTCTTCTTCTCGCGCAGCGCGTTGAGAAAGTCGACCATGTCAGAGAGCTTCACATCGCCCTTCTCGATGGCCGTGCGCTGCGACTGCTCCGCCTGGCCCGGTGGCGCCCTCGCGGCCGCGCTCGCCACCGCGCGGGCTGGCGACGACGCGTGATCGGTGTCCCACCGTGACGGCCCAGTACGCAGCCACTTGGTGGGGACGGTTGGCGTAGACATCAGGGGCGGAGGCCGATGCGACGGCTGCTGCTGACCCCGCCTGCTGACCCCGCGACCTCGCGTGAAGGTCGCGCCGCCGCGTCCCCTGGACCCGCGTTTCCCGGACCCGCGACCCCCGGACCCGCGACCCCCGGACCCACGACCCCCGGACCCGCGACCCTGTCCGACGGTCGGCCCGCCGCGGCCGGAGTCCCGAAGGTGCATCTTCGCTGTGCCGCGCTGCCAGCAGATGGCGCCACTGTCGAATCTGCTCACGCGAGGTTTGCGCTCCTTGCTACGTGAGCACCCTCTGTCGTCGTCGTTGCTTGAGCTGTCGCTTCGCTGGTTTCTGCCTCGCCTGTGCTCTGCGCTGTCCATGCTTCTACTCCTGCTCCTGCTTCTGCTGCGTTTACTAGCACCTTTGCTTCTGCTGCGTTTTCTGGCGTCTTTGATTCCACTCCTGCTGCGTTGTCTAGTGTTTTTGGTTATACTCCCGCTAGGTTTTCTGGTGTCTTTGCTCCTACTTCTGCTGCGTTGTCTAGCGTTTTTGGTTATACTCCCGCTAGGTTTTCCGGTGTCTTTGCTCCTGCTTCTGCTGCGTTGTCTAGCGTTTTTGGTTGTTTTTGGTTATACTCCCGCTAGGTTTTCCGGTGTCTTTGCTCCTGCTTCTGCTGCGTTGTCTAGCGTTTTTGGTTATACTCCCGCTAGGTTTTCTGGTGTCTTTGCTCCTACTTCTGCTGCGTTGTCTAGTGTTTTTGGTCACAGTCCCGCAAGGTTTTCTGGCTTCTTTGTTTCTACTTCTGCTGCGTTTTCTAGTGTCTTTGCTTCTACTTCTGCTGTGCTCCCTACTGTCGTTACTCCTACTTCTGCTATACTTCCTGCCCTTTTTTCCCCTACTGCTGCTGTTCTTACTACTGTCCGCACTCCTACCTCTATCGTGCCCTCTTTTCGCACCGGTCTCGGAAACCTTGCTCGGAAAGTTCTTATTTTTTGTCTCACTCGACTGCTTATGTCCTCTCTTTTCGTAACTCCTGCTTCTACTGAGACTGCGGTCGCTGCTGCTGTAGTCGCTACTACTTCTACTGCCAACACTATCACTCTTCCACCTCCTGCCTCCGCCGCGCTGATCCGAGCTGATGTTGGCTCCGTGCCTCATCGCGTTGCCACGACGACCGCGCTGCGCGTCGGGGGACCGCGCCTCATCGTTGCCGTGGCGACCGCGTCGCTCCTCCTTCACACCACGCTTCCCGTCCTCCCGCCTCCGCGTCTCCCCACCGTGACCACCGTGACCACCGTGACGCATCGCCTCGCTCCGCGACCTCTCCTCCGCCTCCTCCTCCGATGACGACGGACCGTTGCGCGTCCCTCGCCGGCGCACCCTGGCGGCGTCCACCTCATGGACGTAGCCGTCTCCCGCAGACTCCTTTACGCTGTGCCACCCTCCCTCCTCATCCTTCTCCTCCCTCTCGTCATTGCCGCTGCGATGCACCGTCTTCACGACCTCTCTCAGCTCCCGCCATCCCGGCCGCCTATCCGTCGCTTCCTCCGCCGCCGCCGCCGCCGCCGCCGCCGCCGCCGCCGCCGCCGCCGCCGCGTCATCCTTGTTAAAGTTTACAGTGATGCGCAGCTT
Source organism: Priapulus caudatus (assembly GCF_000485595.1). NCBI lineage: Eukaryota > Metazoa > Priapulida > Priapulimorpha > Priapulimorphida > Priapulidae > Priapulus > Priapulus caudatus. The sequence continues at coordinate 128,782 of NW_014577403.1, forward strand.
GTCGAGGTCGCCGCGAGTTGCCGTCGCCACGGCGACCTCCTTGCGCGCCCTTCTCTCCGTCTCCTGCGCGGCGGCGGCTTCGTTCCGCAGGACGAGTGCCCGCGGCAGCGCAACCAGCTTCCCCATCCTGCGCTCCACCTCCTCCGGGTGTCCCCGCGCTGCGTCCTCGCCCCCATATGCTCGCTCCTTCTGCAGGAAGCTGCGGCCGCCGTCGCCGTCGTCGGCGGCGGCAACGGAGGAACGCGCCGCGGCGGCGAAGCCTTGCAGCCTCTCCTGGATGTTGCCGTAGGACGTTGCCGCCGCCGCCGCCGGGAGAACCTTCGGACGCGTGATCGGGATCATGTTCGTCTGCTTGTCGGTGTAGGTGGTGCCGACTTTGACATCGCCTATCGCGCGCCACTTGCTAAGCGGTGCCGGCTTCGTCTCGCCAGGTGGCGCCGGCTTCGTCTCCACCACCACAGTCACGCCCCCGCCCTCCTTCCCCGCGGGTTTGTCGGGCGGAGACCGGTGCCCCGTATCAAACAAGGGCGACTCCACCCTGCGTCCATCAGGACCCACCGGGGCGTCAGGCAGCTCTGTGGCGCCGACTGGCCGTGCGGTGGTGCGTTCGGTGTGTCGCGTCCCATCATCGTGGCGATGCGGCGCGCGACCGTCCTCGTCGTCGTGGCGACGCGGCGCGCGACCGTCCTCGTCGTCGTGGCGATGCGGCACGCGACCGTCCTCGTCATCGTGGCGATGCGGCGCGCGACCGTCCTCGTCGTCGTGGCGACGAGCCGCGCGACCGTCCTCGTCGTCGTGGCGACGAGCCGCGTGACCGTCTTCGTCGTTGTGACGATGTGCCGCGCGACCGTCCCTGCCGTCACTCAACCTTTGGCGCTGGTGCTCCCTTGGCCCGCCCCTGCCACTGGGTGACAAGGACTCGTGCTGCTGCGACGCCCTGACCTCTGGTGGCGATCCCTTGTGCCCGTCCGACCTCGCCCTGACCTTGACCCGACCTTCCTTATCGTGCCGGCTCACGCTGCTGCGACGGCGATCGGGTGACGGGGACCGCAACCCGCTGGCAACCCGCCTCGCTTGCCACCGTTTACGGCGCCCCCTAATGGAGCCGCTGGACGAGGACGATGACGACGGCGACCGACGCCCCCTGGTGTCCGCGGGACTGGTGCCGCTGCTGGACGACGAGCCGGAACTAGAGCTGCTGCTGCTGCTGCTGCTGCGGTCTGACAGCGCCCCCTTGTGGCGTCGGGCTCTGTCGTGGTGGGCGTCGCGCGGCGGGCGTGATTTGCGCGGCCGTTCCGACGTCCTTGAAATGAAAACGAGTTAAGATTTTATAACCTTCAATAACCTACAATCTCTCTACCTATAATAATAATAATAGTGCCTTGTTTCAAGCACCGCAACTCATCCCTAACCCTCGATCGCCCATCTGTCAACCACAACTGCCCTTGCTGCCGCTGTAGCAACAGTTACCTGTGTTTAGCTTTACCGCCCCTGTCCCCGTGTAACAGATCCACGCACGCAGCAACAGTTACCTGTGTTTAGCTTTACCGCCCCTGTCCCCGTGTAACAGATCCACGCATGCAGCAACAGTTACCTGTGTTTAGCTTTACCGCCCCTGTCCCCGTGTAACAGATCCACGCATGCAGCAACAGTTACCTGTGTTTAGCTTTACCGCCCCTGTCCCCGTGTAACAGATCCAGCAGCATCTGCTTCGACTTCTCCGTGCTCGACCGCTCGGCGCCGCCGCGATGGCGCCCCCTATCCCGGCCGCCGCCTCGTTCTGCCGCATCCCTGCCCTGTGCAGAAAGTTGCTGCTGCAATCATCCCCCGTCGACGCGAGCGTTGTCCGTGCGGCGCGAGAGCCGATGGTAACGCATGGCGGTGCGGACGTGCAGACACAAGTGGGGACAGGGCAAGGTGTCATGGCCGGGGTCAGGCATCGCAGTGCGCGAGGATCGGCCGTAGAGTACGAGGAAAGTACGCCAAGGGCCATATCGAAGACAAATCATTACAGAAAGCCGCGGGAGATTTTAAAATTTAGCATCGTAGTATAGTTTTCATGAATAACGGGAGAATTGATGTACGTGTGAGTTTTCGCGAGCCAGGGGCAGAGGGGGGAGATTTCGCCACGCGATTTGCATCGAACATCATAGAACAACGAGAGTTTTAGATGTCAAATCGACAAATGGAGAGTAAAATATCATCGCCGCGCACCGGCAGAGAAGATCGCGTGAGAAGGACAGAAGCGAGGCGAGGCAAAACGTTTCCGCATGTTCAAGTTCATTCGTTTATCGCGGTCGTTTCGTCGTGTGACGAGGCGTGACACCGAAAAAAAGAGCATTGGGTTTGAAATCGATTCGATAACCAGTTTATCCATGACAATTTTACCCGTGGTAGCACGGATTGTAAAACAAGAATAGGGTCGTTTGAGGGGCGATTGTCCACATGTCGAAATTTAAACAGACAGCAACAAAAGAGTTGCCGGCAAAAACGATGCAAGCAGCGACGGATGAACACCATGAATGCACCACAGCCGTTCAACAGCCGCGACGTGATATGAACACCAATAGCCAATCGCATGATTATCCGTACGTTTGTGTTGTTCGTTGTCCATCCATGAGGGTGGCATGAAAGGCAAAACAGAGAGGGAACATTCATTAGCAAAGCCTGGCAAGAAAGGACTATAGCACATTCAGTCAAGCACGAGGCATTTCATATATTCCTGCGTTGCTACAAAGCCATAATCCGTCAATACCTGGCTCAGGTATTAAGACGTTGCACAAGTTGTACAGCCGATTTTATTGTGAAAAACAACGCTAAACATGAGGTGAACCCACTCAAAGATCTAGTTATAGCTAAACAAAGACATGAATTGTTAACCCAACTATCCTTACAGTTTACTCTTACTCCTAGGACGAATAGCAAACAATGCAAACTAGGACAGGCTACAACATTTGCTCGTATGCACACACAGACAAGCATGCACGCACGCACGTACTCACTCATGCACGCTCGCACGCACGCACGCGCATGCACGCACGCACACCCTCACGCATAGGCTTGCACACGCACGCACGCACACCCTCACGCACGCACGCACACAAGCACACACACGCACGCACGCACGCACGCGCATGCACGCACACACACCCTCACGCGCAGGGATGCACACACACGCACGCATGCACGCACGTACACCCTCACGCACGCACGCACACAAGCACACACACCCTCACATGCAGGCTTGCACACACACGTACATAGATGCACGCACACACGCACGCACACACAAACGTGTGATCTGGAAACAGATACCCCAGACCTTAAACCTCTAACCGACAAGCAACGACTAGTGCCCACCTGCTGAGTCCTGATGTAATCCCACAGGTCAGCGAGTCCCTGCTTTGCTGCCTCGCATGCTGGATCGAGCTCCACCGCCCGCGTGAAGTATTTCACCGCACCGCCCTTGTCCATGTCTTCCAGGCAACTGTCAGGACAAGAAACCGCATTACCCGGTGCGTCGGTACCGCTTAACTCGGTTGCAACCGTGTGGGGACAAAGTCACCCGGGTATGTATCCGGTACCGCTTGACCCGTGATAACTTTTAATTAAACTTTTAACTAAATTATTAACCCAACAACGTTTAATAACCCTAATAATCCCTATAACATGGCACGCCGCCACGCAAACGGGGCCGTATAGTAGACAAGAAATCTGGCGTGGACCCACGAGCCGCGCCCCCTAGTGGACACGCATTCCTGCAGCCAGCGCACGCCCCTACCTCTGTCCCGCGGCGCAGGCCGTCTCGACGAGGTAGCTGCGCGCGTTGCGGTGCTCCGGATTCAGCCGCAGCGCGTGTTCAAAGTCCTCGTAGGCTTTCTGCAGGCCTCCCTGGTTGGCGTTCCTAACGCGACAGGGCGAGCGAGACGTAAAATCGTTACCAGCTGTCAGCATCAGCCGTTGTACGCACAACAGATATTATGTTTTATCGGCCGAGGCCGACGGGAGAGCATTGCTCTGAACGTATACGACACGCTTCTAAATTTCAAATCGACACGTGAAACTTGAAGTTAAATGACGTTGAATGCCTACTAATCTCGTGGGTGCGTAATCCAAGCAATCGCCTCAGAGCTCCCCTAAACTAGCCTATCTTAGGCTAAACATAAGTATACTCTGAGAAATCTAGTACAATTCTATACATATTCTAAATGCTACCTTCATATATATACTACATCTGCAGTTTAGTTTTAAACTTGAGTAGAAACTGAGAAGTCTTGTCTAACTCGTATATCACACGCATGCTCTGCATATCTAACATAGGTGAAATCTAATGTAGTCTGACAGGTGGCGCCACCTATGCGACACACTTACAGGGCACCACGAGCGACGAGAGCGTCGATGTTTTCTGCGTCGAACGACAGTGCCTTGTCGAGATGTGCCATCGCCTCCTCGGCCCTGCCCGCCTTGAACTCACGCACGCCAGTCGACACGCTGAAACAGATGAGCATGCACCGGCCGTTAGTCGTTGCCACAGGTGGCGCTAGTGGATGACACCTCATACACGTATGCAGGCTCGTACACCCGTGTTTGATTATAGAAGCCCTTTTCTCCAGTCACTGTGCTGCAGTTTTCCTCCGAGCCACAGAGAGAGACTAAGGACAAGGCTGTGGAACAGGGTGAGAAAAGTGAGGGAGAGAGTTAGGGAGAGACTAGAAAAAGCAAGGGTAAGAAAGATTGTGAGAAAGACAAGGGAGAGGGTTAGCGAGAGATAGAGAGAGACACTGGAAGAAAGGGTTCAAGAGAGAGAGAGAGAGAAGAAAGGAGAGATGAAAGGTGGGAGTTAGGAAGAGAGTGAGCGAGAGAGAGAGAGAGAGAGAGAGAGAGAGAGAGAGA
>NW_014577403.1:133954-135179 GCF_000485595.1 Priapulus caudatus
AGAGAGAGAGAGAGGGAGACAGTGTGAGATGAGAAGAGGTAGAGCGTTGAAGAGAGATGGAATGCGCGAAGAGTTGGAAGAGTGTTAAGGAGAGGGTGAAGGAGCAGATTAGAATGAGAGGGAAGCTGGCGGAATCGGACAACGTGCTATCAGGAGTTAATAATGACAATTTGACAAATTGTCATTATTAACTCCTGGTGCTATGTAGGAAATTGTACTACACGTGTGCGCGCACCCCTACTCACTGCGGATACACACACTTCTTACTCTACTCACCAGTGCAGCGCCCACAGCTTCACCTGCTCCTTGTAGAGGGAAGCAGCACACTGGTTCTCCGGCACATCATCCCTGCAAATCGACGAATGGATGCGATTAGAATAAGGTTTGCTCGAATTATATTACAATCGCTCTCTCTCTACTGTGCCCCTTTCTCCTCTGCCAGCCACTCTCATGCCTCTCTCTCCTCCACCCACCACCAAGCTCCTCTCTTCTCCACCCACCACCAAGCCCCTCACTCCTCCACCCACCACCAAGCCGTCTCTCCTCCACCCACCACCAAGCCCCTCTCTCCCCCACCCACCACCAAGCCCCTCCCTCCTCTGCCAGCCACTCTCATGCCTCTCTCTCCTCGACCCACCAGCAAGCCCCTCTCTCCTCTGCCAGCCACTCTCATTCCTCTCTCTCCCCCACCCACCACCAAGCCCCTCTCTCCTCCACCCACCACAAAGCCTCTCTCTCCTCCACTCACAACCAAGCCCCTCCCTCCTCTGCCAGCCACTCTCATTCCTCTCTCTCCTCCACCCACCACCAAGCCCCTCTCTCTCCCACCCACCACCAAGCTCCTCTCTCCTCCACCCACCACCAAGCCCCTCTCTCCTCCACCCACCACCAAGCCTCTCTCTCCTCCACCCACCACCACTACCATGCCCTTCTCTCCTTCACCACTTACCACCACGTCCGTACCTCCTTCACCACCCACTATCATGCCTCACTGCTCCACCACCCACCACCACTACCACGCCCTTCTCTCCTCCACCCACCACCACTACCATGCCCTTCTCTCCTCCACCCACCACCACCACCAAGCCCCTCTCTCCTCCACCCACCACCAAGCCCCTCTCTCCTCCACCCACCACCAAGCCCCTCTCTCCTCCACCCACCACCAAGCCCCTCTCTCCTCCACCCACCACCACGCCCCTCTCTCCTCCACCCACCACCAAGCCCA
>NW_014577403.1:138776-146198 GCF_000485595.1 Priapulus caudatus
GCTAACACCATCTCTCCACAGCTAACCCCATCTCTCCACAGCTAACCCCATCTCTCCACAGCTAACACCATCTCTCCACAGCTAAGCCCATCTCTTCACACCTAACCCCATCTCTCCACAGCTAAGCCCATCTCTCCACACCTAACACCATCTCTCCACACCTAACACCATCTCTCCACAGCTAACCCCATCTCTCCACGGCTAACCCCATCTCTCCACACCTAACACCATCTCCCCGCACCCCATCTCTCCACAGCTAACCCCATCTCTTCACACCTAACCCCATCTCTCCACACCTAACCCCATCTCTCCACACCTAACCCCATCTCTCCACACCTAACCCCATCTCTCCACAGCTAACCCCATCTCTCCACAGCTAACCCCATCTCTCCACACCTAACCCCATCTCTCCACAGCTAACCCCATCTCTCCACAGTTAACCCCATCTCTCCATAGCTAACACCATTGCTCCCATGCTACTGCAGCATCTCTGCGTGAATGCGCGTACGCGTACGTCTCGCGTGCTAACCGCCCGTGTCTCTCACCAGCTTCACGTTGTGTCGGCCCGCTCGCTGCAGCGACTCCCGCTTCATCGAAACGACGAGCATCTCCGAGTGAAGCGTTACCTTGACGACGACAACTGAAGCAGCAGCGCACACACATGGAGGTCAGATTACAATGTTCTAATAGGTAAGGCTCATCTCGAGTTTATCAGAAAACTTCACAGGACTATGGTAGATTTGGGGGAAAAGCGAGGCCCCCATTTCCTTCAAAGGAGATGCACCAAGGCAAATTATCCTTCATCAACATTTTAATCTGAGAAAGGGAGGGCATGGAATCTTGTGTCCCGTTTAGCGCTGGGAGAGAGAGATACTAGAGGTAAGACGATTGACACCGCACGGGCTCATATGCGCTCTCGCCTACCTCTCACGAAGGCCTTCATCTCGTACGTGTCAAACGGGTCTTCGTGGGACGAGGACAGCATCACCTCGCTCATGGGACAGAATACCTGAAAGAAGAGCAACGCTCTCAATATCGCAAGCCTTCCTATAGAGACTAGATGGCAGTAGCCGTCGCAGTTGAATCCGCGCCGGGAGCACTAACGACGTGACCGGAGATGAGAAGTAGGGCCTCCTGTTGTTACCATAAAAAGTAGTTGTCAAAAGGAACAAACTGCTTCTGGGAAAGGTTTTACTTTCGTTTTTCTCCTCCCCAGTCCTTGGTACCCCCATGCATAGATCAATGCTGCCGCATATCCGAAAAGTTAGGGTTAGGAGTGAAGAAGTGCCTAGAATCTTGAAGTATATACAGTTTACATTGCTTCTAGATATCTAACTGAATAAAAATAGTCGACTTTCTACGTAAAGAAAAGTGCCGAATTCAGTTAACAGCTTTGATTACGTGCGTGTCAGGTGTCACTGGTCGTGCCCTCACTCCCGACCATAACCCTGCGACATATAAACTTCGCTACAGGCCGCGATCGATTTCTTAGACTGTCACGAGATTTTGTTCGTGTGGCGAATCATGCGTTAAGGGAGTTCATGCCCTAAGCTCTAGATGTTTTGGATATCCCGTCTACGTTCAGGAACAGAGCGTATTAGAATGCGCTCCCGTTTACAAGTCTGTCTAAACTGCCGTTGCGATAACCGTAGTATTTCAGCGTAATATGAGGGGAAAAAGTGCCGGTCTTGAGAACCGGCAGTTTCATAGAGATGATGGCCGAAGCAAAAACTTGGTCGCCCCGGGCCTCTGGGTCGCACTAATTTCGAACGCTGTAAATAAAGTGTAGTTTATTGATGAAAGAACACTGATTTTCGTCCACGAGGCAGTGTTTTTGGATAAATTTCTGCATGACGGGTGAGATTTGAGCGAGGCGGCCGCTTCGCTCGTGTCAATGCAGGGGAAACACTGTATATATATATATATATATATATATATATCGACTTAAATTTTATCATTATGTTACATTTTTAAATGGCTGATAGCTCTCCACATACTAGAAAATTCTCTGGTCATTCTCGCTAAGCCTTGCTTTACAGTCATCCGCCCATCACCTCTCACAGAACTTACCTTCACGCCGACGTCCCATATGCTTCGCTTGCTCGTAGCGCCATCTGTACACAGGACGGAGAGTTGCAGGCCCGACTCCTGTCTGGCAGCCACACTGCACACGAGCACGTCGCCTAACTGGACACTCTGTAAGATGGCGTCAATGATGGAAAGTCGCGCACGGCAGACGTAGCGTATGTGTAGTTGATGATGATAGGCTAGTCACACACCGGCAACTCGTGCTCTTAACACATGGTTAGAGAAATGCCAACACCGCTCGGCAGGTGGAAACAACCTTTCGATCGAGTTAAGAAATCTTACGACTGCTGGATAATGTGCCTGACATTCGGTGGGTACTATGCACACTTCTGCGTAGCAAAAATTGCTTTGTCTGACCGACCTGTGGTTCGCATGCGACGGATTTTACTTTACGGAAAAGGAAAAAAAGGAAACACACCTGGAAGAAATGCTGTTTCTGATCCATGTCAGATATGCCCATGTACGATTCCAGCGGTGGCATTACGGCGTGGAAGTCTGTGTGGAAGAAACAAGTGTAGTCAGGCACATTTACCATGTAATTACGGCGTATTATTATGCATTATGGCATGGGACACTACTGCTAATATAATAGTTAGTGCACCTACAAACGAATACTGTATAGGTACAGGAGCTCAGATGCTGTCCAATTATTGGTCATCATTTAGTGTAAAAAGATAGTCAAACCTGTATATACGTGTCACTCAAGGTGGTGTAACTGCTATGCAAAGGGAATGTCAAATGTGCCCTATATAGGCAAGAGAGAGTTTTATGGAGCACACTGCTAACACAAGTTTGATTGTAGTCACCATTTATGTTTTTTCAAAGATAGGCAATAATGTCAACACACTTAAAGGGAGTTTTTTTTTGCTCTAACCTGTTTTCTGTTTATGTGATGTGTATAGGAAACAATTTCATGACAAAATCGACATTTTGACCACAGATAGAAGTACCAAAACTAGGAGAACTGTCTGCCTCCAAGTTAGACAAGAAGAGAATTGACGCGTTAATTACATCAAACAGTTCTGTAACATGTGTTACGTTAATCCTAACAAAAGCGTGCACACAAGGTAGTAGTAACCGACTCCAAGAAAGGATTTTAAGCCAAGGCCCGGCCACATGCGACATAGTAGTGTGAGTAGTAATAACATACAATAACAAAGGGCTTCAAGTCCGTGTGGACGCCGACAAACTGATGCAGGGGTAGAAATAATTAACTTTTGAACAAGGGAGTCCAACGGACTCCCTGCCCTCAAAAAGAGGGAATCGGCGGCAAAATGAGGGCGTCCGCAGTCCGAAGTTCAAAATTAAAGATATTAACAATAACGCATGTGCTTATTTTGAAGATTCATGCGGTTGCACGTCTGCCAAATTCTATTTGGACATTTGCTGAAAAAATACGGTAATTCCGCAAGGCCGTGCTCTGGAACGAACTAGTTAATATGGCAAAATTTTCAGGGAGCCACACGGACTCCTGCATATGTCACATCAGGGAGTCCGGCAGTAAATCAGCGAGTATTTCACTTCGGACTCCCGTTAATTTCGCACCCTGCTGATGCATACATAGCGAACCCGACTGCGACACTCTCCCGCTCAACCGACCTGCTCACCTTCTTCTTCGTTGTCACGGCTCGGCTGCGAACTCGGCGCCACCTGTTGCTGCGTGAACAAAACGTCGCTCTTCTGCGCGATGAACTTCAGCACTCGGCAGCGAAGGTCCCGACCCTTTACGCTGCAACACGCAAGTGGAAACGTCGGTCAAAATACGACGAATGCTAGTGACGCCGATCCACCGCATGGCTGCCACAATCACCGACACGTTGAATGGACCTCGGTTGACTATCGACTGTCAGCTTATGTATGCCAAGCGTCAGCTCACTTGGTGGGGGCTAACCCCTAGATTTTTTTTTAACTTAATGCAAATTTCACCAATCGGACACATTTCTCAGCGTATTTCTCACAAAAAAGGTACATAATTTTTCAGATGAAATTTTCAGGTCGTCAAAGAATGTTTTACTTCCCGACAGGTTGCCCCACGACCGCCAGGTAGCGTGCCAGCCAAGTCGTCACGAGCAAGCGACTTTCTCGCTAGCGCTTGAGCTAATCACAATTGGATGTTTTTGATTGTACAAAATCCTGCACTGAAGTGTTCACCCGGCTTCCATGTACGCGTACTGCAGCTGTTCAAATAGCATGAAGTCCTGTCGGTTGACAAGACACAAACAGGACCCATCAATCCCAGATGGGTGGAGCATGGAACAAACTAAAATTGCTTGACAGCACTGGCAATGAGAGATCCCATCAGGGGCGTTTCGTTGCCCGTCTCACCTGGTTGGAGGCGGCTTCTCAGGGCGGTCGCACTGCATCCTCACCCCGGTCTCCCGCAGCGTGGCGAGAAAGTGGGTGCTCTGCTCCACCTGCACATACTGCAGCAGGTCGTTGCCATGGTAACTGACGGCTTTTGCGAGGTGATTGGCCCGCACACCTCTTGAGCGGTGTGCCAGTCGCTCCATGTCACAGCTATGGCATGGGCATGTATTCTAGATTTTTAGGACCATGAGCACACTAAAAAATTTATAACACAGAATAAAATATAAAACTCACTATTTCACTAACCAGTAAAAGTCATAGCAGGCCATCTGTGAGGCACAACTATTTCAAGAAAACACAGCATAATAATAATAATAACAAGTGCCGCAGAGCGACAGGGCTCATCTGGTGTCTGGTGTTCTGTGTCAGCCAAAGCATGGCAGCTGTCAGTGTGACGACAGATTGCAAAAAGCAGGAGCGAATAATTACCATATTATTACTATAGATTACGTGCGTTCTATGGTGTCAGGTAATAAGGTACATTAAACCCCTTGCGAGGCACATCTGGCTCGTTACAAAATAGCTCAATGGTTGATACAACCAGAGCAGCTCGTGCAAGATTACAATGTACAGCAATACGATAGCAAATATCTGTAAACTAATTTCAGTACAAGGTAGGCCAGTGATTAGTGGACCGAATAAGCTCAAGAACGTACACACTTGCGTCTATATTGGTGCCAAAATTTGATGAGAAAATTAAGTCTGGGAAATCCACAGCCTCACTCCTGGGTTATTATTTGAGTGCTATTGACTGTATTTCAACTATTCATAATGTACACTACAGAATCTCATATATAAGTCATCTCATTATCTCCTAAGTAAGCGTTGTTCAAGTAAGAGTTATGTGTGGAATTTCACTGTAAAATGGGAGCTTTCCACAACCACAGGTACTTGCCAACGCAGTTGAGAAACAAATCAATGTTTAACCCTCCTCTTGAGGGTCAAAAGGTTATCCGACACTTACTCTTCGCATGTCAGTGGAAAGTACATTTCATGGTCCTTTCAATAAAGCCATAAAAATGGTAGGTCACCGCTGAAACAAAAAAGTTTTTCAATCGCTCCGTCAGACCATGTCCTCAGAAAATGTTTAAAATCTGCTCTGTGCCCCATTGACTTTTGACCTGTGACCTCCAAATTCGGCACAGTGATGGCTTTTCCTACCATGATGCTATACACCGCCTATCACGAGCCTAGGTCGAGCCGTTTAGATTTGTGCCGCAATTCTGCATTTCCTCCCTATACCTTAAGTTAAGGATGGAATGTTCCCTTCTTTTACACCTCTTGACCTTTGACCTTTGACCCCCAGCTTCGACATCCCAACTCGTTTTGACGATCCCCCCCGATGTGCCAAATATCGTGACCGTACGTCGAGCGGTTAAGATTTGTGCCTAACTGTTGACGGACGGACGGACGGACAATCATGCGATTCTACAAGCTGCATCTGACTATGTCAGATGAGCTAAAAAAGTATGTGCATCATTTCTTTAACATCTTAACTTGATTTTGGTGAAATTTTATGGAAATCTGATGATTAGAAAGTTGTAATTTTTGTCCCGAAATGTTTACTCTGTCGAATCTTTGCCCAAATCCCTAATTACTAATTATGTAATTAAATGTGATTGTTATAAAGACAAAATCATGTATTTGATCCAAAATACTAACTTCAATCTACTTTTTGTAAAAATTTCACATGGAGTTCTTTACCCTGAAGAAAGTTATGAGCATTTTTGTTCTTCAGTTGCCGTTGGCTCTCCTCGATCACAACTTTTGTTTCAACACAATAGAAAACCAATGGGGATCAATATGAAAATTTATGTGTATGAAAATTACCATAACTTCCTTAAAACTAAAGGTATAGAAGTGAATAAGGTATCAAATTAAATGTATTGTCATGCTCTTTCAGATGGCAAAGGTTTTAGGGTATATTTATGACACCTCAAAATTTTGTAACATCCCTACTAGTACTAGTACTAGTGCTGATAGGGTCTATGTCACCCAGGGTACTGCTGGAACGTACCCTGGTAACTATCTAGCTGATAGTGATATGGTTAGGGGTAGGGTTAGTGTTAGTGTTAGGGTTAGGGTTAGGGTTAGGGTGGTTCAAGGATAGAGAACATAGGTCCCAATAAAACCAATGTCATTTACATCAATATAAATATAATATTATATCAATATAATAGGTTAGGGTTATGGTTAGGGTTAGGGTTAGAATTAGGGTCCCTAGACTCGTTAGTGGAGTATGCGAGGTACGGTCCGGCATATTAGATAGTAGTATTTAGTACCAGGGTACGTTCCGGTATACCCCCCGGTTCTTCCCTAACCCAGATGCGTTCGATTCCGTACCCAGGTTAACCCAGGTGGCTCTGGGGAAGCAAAACGAACGCACTATTAGTAATACTATTTTAACCAAGTCACAGTCAGTAACGCTGATAGGGTCTATGTCCCCCAGGGTACTGCCGGAACGTACCCTGGATACGGTCCGGTATACCGGAACGTACCCTGGTAACTATCTAGCTGATATGGTTAGGGTTAGGGTTGGGGTTAGGGTTAGGGAGTAGGTGTAGGCGACTCCCTAGACTCGTTAGTGGAGTAGGCGAGGTACGGTACGGCATATTAGATAGTAGTATTTAGTACCAGGGTACGTTCCGGTTGTTATGTTATGTTATGTTCTCATACTTGTTGGTGTCCACTACGCTGGATATAATGACAAGGTATTTGTACTTATATACTTATACTTATACTTATACCGTACCCAGGGTACGTTCCGGCAGTACCCTGGGGGACATAGACCCTATATCAGCGTCAGTAACCAGGCCCAGGGAGCACGACAACGATTTGTATCAATATATGATCATTTGCTGAAACTTATTTCAGTCATAAATTAGCAACAGTACTCAGTAGTTGTGTCGCAACCTCTTGCGACGTTTCGAACTTAAATAACAGAGATAATAATAATAAAACGATAAA
>NW_014577403.1:146223-156223 GCF_000485595.1 Priapulus caudatus
GTGCGGAAATACATGGTTCCCGCTCACTGGCGCTGCTGGCCTGCTGCAGCGCCGCCAAAAATGCCCGTTTGAAGTTCGCAAATCGAATGTTTGTTCACCAGAAATACCGCAAGTAGACCATTTCAACGATAGTTAGAAGTTAAATTTTAGTAGCTGATATAACTTAAGGCATATTCACTTCGGATAAGAGGCATTAATTGCCTACCACAGACGTTTTATAGTCGCGAATTACCGCGACTAAGTTGGTCCCGCGCATCCCTAATGGCTGGTTCTAGAGCCCAGCGGCAACTGTACGCGGGCTATAGTTACTAGAGCTAGCCCTAGAATAGCGTCAGATTATAAAAATTTCTAGAGCTATTGGCAATTGGTCTATAATATAAATGAAGACCAACCGCCAGGAACGCCGGCGCCGCGTTGCGATGCACTAAAGGCCCGTCTCGACACACGCGGCGCGGCACGGAACGCCACGGAAACGGCGTCGTTCATCCCTACCGGCAAAGTTCAAATCTATTATATCTTATAGCGCAGTCTCCACTGACACAACACGGCGCCAGCCCGGTTTCACGGCGACGGCGAAAGTCAAATGAGTTTGACTTTTGCCGGATGCCGTGTACGGAGAAAGACAGTTGAACCAATCAACGCGATTGTTTTTTATCTCGTGTTCTGCTCGCGCCACCATCAGCCAATGGACAACGAGCACATGCATAATTTTTGAACACTGTTCAACTAGAGTGAACACAATGCGCGAAATCATAATGTATTTTTTTTCAGCACAACGGCGCTGCGTTTTGCTGTGTCGTGTCGGGCCGCGTGTGTGGAGACATAGCTTAAGGCTAAGCTACAGACCACAGGCACTTGCCACGTCTCAATAAAAAAACCGCAGTGGCTGGAGGTACAGCAGCCGTCGTTCGTTGAAGCCCCTTTTCGGCGTTAGGGTTAAGTTTAGGTTTAGGGTTAGGGTTAGGGTTCTAGCTCATCTAAACTCTCAAATCGTGAATTTATTTCCCAAGGCGTTATTTCGAAATCTGGCACCACCGCCGCCATCTTTGTCTCGTTAAGTATGAAAGCGAATGGACTGCCGTACCCGTAGCCTCGAGACATTAAGATACGGCTGCCGTACCCGTAGGCGTAGCCACTGCCAAAAAAATAATGGTAAATAAACACGAAATGTATTTACTACCAAAGTCTTAATATTTCTCTATTCTATTTCGCCTATTATTGCCGATAATTAATTGCCTGTAAATGCCACAGAGACCCGAGGCAAAATAAAAAATTAAAATGTGTTATATCAAAAGAGAAGCAACACACAAGTAGGCCTACACCGCACGCACGCCCTGTCACCTGTGCACAAACATCATTGAACATGAATAAGATCGATAGCAGGTAGGAAAGCGTGATCGCAAAATTCGCAAATAGGCGAAATAGAGTAGAGAAACATTAAGACTTCGGTAGTAAATACATTTCGTGTTTATTTACCTTTTTTTCATTTATTGAGACGTTCCAAGTGCCTGTGGCTGTGCTACAGTGCTGAGTGTAGGCCTACAGACGGCCGCGGCTTGTCTGCTGTCAGCCACGACAACGATTTGTATCAATATATGATTATTTGCTGAAACTTATTTCAGTCATAAATGAGCAACAGTACTCAGTAGTTGTGTCGCAACCTCTTGCGACGTTTCGAACTTAAATAACAGAGATAATAATAATAAAACGATAAACTGTAAATAGTAAAAATACCACAATGTTCATCGTCGCCAAAATGCACACCAGGTGGCTGATGACAAAAGAGCAGCGAAGCATCCAACGCCAGCAATCAAAACATTTCTTGGACGGCAGTAAACCAGATTATGAACTTTGTTTCTCCAGTAACAATAAGTTGAATAACAGTCAAAGTCAGAATATGACGAAGGAATTACTGCCGTTATGTTTGTGCTTACTCGTGTTGTTTGTTGTATCGGTGACAACATTGCCATTGCCAGCATATACATCGGATGCCAACAACATGAACCAAGCAGTAGCTGGTACCAACATGAACAAGTATGACACTTTCGAAACAAGGGATAATTACAGACAGCCACCGTTTCCTGCTTATGACAATGATAGATCCGATGCAGAGAATGATTACGGACTACCACGTCCACAGCCACGGTTTTCCGTTTATGGAGATGATATTGATAAATTGGAAGCAGGAAATCACTACAGTCCGCCTCCACAGCGACGGTTTCCCGCTTATGAGTATGATAAATTCTACCAAGGGAATCAATACAGACAGCGTCCTCAACAGTCACGAGTTTCTGATTATGGAGATGATAAATTAAGTAGAGGGGATCAATATAGACAACTGACAGAATCACAGCCACATGGACCTGATACCTTAGTTGAAAAGGCAGAGCCAGCGTATGGTAATAATCCACCACAGCAACAGTTACAGGGAGCTGGTACCATAGGTAACGAAGGAGAACCAGTGTCAAACAACAATCCACCACAGCAACAGCTACAGCCACATCCACAGGGAGCTGGTACTATAGGTAACGAAGGAGAACCAGTATCTAACAACAATCCACCACAGCTACTATAGGTAACGAAGGAGAATCAGTATCTAACAACAATCCACCACAGCCACAGCCACAGGGAGCTGGTACTATAGGTAACGAAGGAGAATCAGTGACAGTGTCTAACAACAATCCACCACAGCAACAGCAACAGCCACATCCACAGGGAGCTGGTACTATAGGTAACGAAGGAGAATCAGTGACAGTGTCTAACAACAATCCACCACAGCAACAGCAACAGCCACATCCACAGGAAGCTGGTACAATAGGTAACGAAGGAGAATCAGTGTCTAACAACAATTCACCACAGCAACAGCAACAGCCACAGCTACAGGGAGCTGGTACTATAGGTAACGAAGGAGAATCAGTGTCTAACAACAATTCACCACAGCAACAGCAACAGCCACAGCTACAGGGAGCTGGTACTATAGGTAACGAAGGAGAATCAGTGTCTAACAACAATTCACCACAGCAACAGCAACAGCCACAGCTACAGGGAGCTGGTACTATAGGTAACGAAGGAGAATCAGTGTCTAACAACAATTCACCACAGCAACAGCAACAGCCACAGCTACAGGGAGCTGGTACTATAGGTAACGAAGGAGAATCAGTGTCTAANAGGAGAACAAGTGTCTAACAACAATACACCACAGCAACAGCTACAGGGAGCTGGTACCATAGGTGACAAAGGAGAACAAGTGTCTAACAACAATCCACCACAGCAACAGCTACAGGGAGCTGGTACCATAGGTGACAAAGGAGAACAAGTGTCTAACAACAATCCACCACAGCAACAGCTACAGGGAGCTGGTACCATAGGTGACAAAGGAGAACAAGTGTCTAACAACAATCCACCACAGCAACAGCTACAGGGAGCTGGTACCATAGGTAACGAAGCGGACCCAGTATCTAACAACAATCCACCACAGCTACAGCTACAGGGAGCTGGTACCATAGGTAACGAAGGAGAACAAGTGTCTAACAACAATCCACCACAGCAACAGCAACAGGGAGCTGGTACCATAGGTAACGAAGCGGACCCATTATCTAAAAACAGTCCACCACAGCAACAGCTACATGGGGCTGCTACCATAGGTAACGAAGCGGACCCAGTATCTAACAACAATCCACCACAGCTACAGGGAGCTGGTACCATAGGTAACGAAGGAGAACAAGTGTCTAACAACAATCCACCACAGCAACAGCTACAGGGACCTGCTACCATAGGTAACGAAGCGGACCCATTATCTAACAACAATCCACCACAGCTACAGCTACAGGGAGCTGGTACCATAAGTAACGAAGCGGACCCAGTATCTAACAACAATCCACCACAGCAACAGCAACAGGGAGCTGGTACCATAGGTAACGAAGCGGACCCATTATCAACAGGGAGCTGGTACCATAGGTAACGAAGCGGACCCATTATCTAACAACAATCCACCACAGCAACAGCTACAGGGAGCTGGTACCATAGGTGACAAAGAAGAACCAATGTCTGCCAACAAGCCACCACAGCAACAGGGAGCTGGAAATGAAAATGAAAACTTGGAACGTGGAAATGATTACTTTAGCCAATCGGATATTGCCAATAAGCAACCCATTTCAGAGGTACGTAAATATATATATATATTATATATATATATATACATGTCTATCCGGTACTAGCATCGAAGCTTACGATAACAATGGTTTTG
The DNA here is from genome assembly GCF_000485595.1 of Priapulus caudatus. Taxonomy (NCBI): domain Eukaryota; kingdom Metazoa; phylum Priapulida; class Priapulimorpha; order Priapulimorphida; family Priapulidae; genus Priapulus; species Priapulus caudatus. The sequence continues at coordinate 150,470 of NW_014577403.1, forward strand.
CCAGTGGGAGAATTTTTCTGATTATTTACAATATAGTCCACTTGATTTCGTGTGGAAACAAATTCTTGTGATAATATGTAAGGATTTAATGACCTAGCTTGGATCCCACTAGCTAGGTGACATTGCTCTTGGTATATTTCAGTTAAGTATTGCTGCAGATGCAGAGGAGGAGGAAGATGAAGTCAAAGAAGCAGACGATGAAGAAGAAAGTTTGTATGGGACTGAGTATGATGAAAACAACAAAGACTACGGTGATATCACTATAGCAGAAGGTGACTGGTGATCTATATCTTACAACATACTTGTAAATAGATAGAGAAAGTTTCGCAGTTAGAAGTGGTCGTCATGTGCACATGCATGCGTGCGCATATGGACATTATAAAAAGCACCGGGTTGATAACAGTACGTAACTTTCACTGCGTACGTACATAAGCATCGTGATCTGTCAGAATAACTCTCATGGTTACTAGTTCAATAATAGAACAAACAATGAAAAACAATACAGAACAATGAAGAAAAAACAAAGAACAATAAAGAAAATCATGTTCGTATCGCTTGGATGAAATTGACTTGGTTAATGCCATTTAATGTCCCGATGAAGGATACGCCTCCCTCTTTTCTGTGAATATCTCTCGAATATACGTTCCCAGTTCTCATGCCGCTCTCGCGTTCTATCATGCAGCGCATGCGGTGGCGCCACCGGACGGGGGCAAGGTGGTGGCGGACGAAGCGAGCGAGCGATCCATCGCCGGTCATGTGTCATCGGGCCGTGCTGATGCTGCGCATGGTAACTATGGCGACGAGGACGAGGACGAGTCGACCCACTTCATGCGCTACTTTGTGATGACCGCTCTTGTCGCTGTGTTGGGATACGTCGCCTTCCACAACAAACAGAGGGTGAGCGGGAAGGATGAGAGAGTCAGTATACTGGGGATGAGGCAGGAGCAGCAGGCATCTGCGGGCCGGGGCGGCGAAAGGGGGTGGGTCCATCCAAATCATGGCATGTCCAGGTTAATGAACTTTTGGGTGGGCTACCGCCTACCGGTCTCTAAGAGCACTGTTCAGTAATGAACCTAACGATGGTAAATTACCCTAAAGTGGATTACCAGCGTGCGGCGCGTCACCGCGACTCGGATGTGTCGCTGGCGTCTCCCGTCGCGCGGGCGATGGCGGCAAGCTCACGACCGACGTGCGGGGAACGAATATTCTGCGTCGTCGCTCGACCGCGTCACGACTCGACGACGTCTGCTTCCGATCACCCGGCCCATGGGAACGAGCCTGGGGAAGTCCTGGGACGTTTCCGATTCGACGACCGGGGAACGATCCCGATCGGAGGAATGCTGACGTTTGACGGTCTCCCGAATTTTTGTTGCAGATCATAGCGATCATCGTTGAGGGTCGGCGTCCGGGCGGCGGCGCGGCTCGCAGGCCGCGGAAGGCCGCGTACGCGAGGCTGGACACAAACGTGGAGGAAGCAATGCCCAGCATGAGGACGACGGTGAATTCAAGCTCCTTCATCTACTAGATTCCCTCCCCTCCACTCTTCTCCCCTCTTCTCTTCTCCTGTCCTCTTCCCCTCCCTCCCCTCCCCTCCCCTCCCCTGTTCTCCCGTCCCCTCCTGTCTCCTCCCCTCTTCTCCCCTTTCCTCTCCTCTCCTCCGCTGCTCTTACCCGTCACTATTTGACACATGCCGAGCGTCCGTGTTCGTATATTGGATCGCGAAAAACGCAGGGTTTCGTTAGGTCTTCTGTGAGTTGGTGGCACTTGTTTTTATAACGAGACTTGCGAGTTGATTTTTTCCGGTGTTGACGTTCTGTAGCAAATACGCTGATGAAGGGTAATTGTGACTTTTGCACAACCCTGCGGTCGGCGTGAACGTATCTATACAATAGTATCTATCGGGCGTATTGTGCATATCTAAACGCTATTATGCATATCATGTATGCCAGTATGGACATGTTTCATGCCGTTGGTATTGATGAGTGCATTCGTGAGTATACACGGTCAGTGTTATATTTGCTATATAGTTTTAAGTTATATTTGCATCAAGCTTGGGTGTAGCGGGGTGCAGGGGGGAGGGGGGGGTGCAAATTACAGTAGCTGCTGGGGTCAGTTGGCTACTTACGAATTTTCCATCACATAAAATCTGTATTTTTTACCAGTTATAGGCCTACTATGGCGATTGTCGTGCATATTCCTAAAAAATGAACGAGGTGTGGTGAGGCTCTAGAAAGTGTGCAATGTTATATTACGTTTAATTTTTATTAGTTTGGTTCGCTTACTCATTCTTGCACGTACAATTTTTCTGTTTACAAATGTACCACAGCATATCCCCAAGTTTACTAAGTTTAGATTACTAAGTACCTGGCTGCTAATATTGTCGCAGTGCGAAATGTTGGCACCTTATTAATTGAGCTTCGTAGTAACAATGCTGAATGTGAATCCTGTTTACAGGTTAGGCAGTGAGAGTTGTGGGCGGTCACCTTGGTTGTCCGGAAGACTGGTCAGATTTCGACATCCTGATATTCCGTTGAGGTCAGCTTTTAATTATCCAGAGAACTGGACCGGCCTTATCATCTGCCATTTTAGTTCTTGTCTAGTACTGTTCAATCATGTATTACTCGTGTGTGTGTACTCATGTATGAACACAAGTATGAATGTATGTGTATATAGAGCACATGCGTATGTTCATGCTAGTACTGATACGCATACAGTACCTTCTTTTCTGTACTCGTACAATGATGCAAGAGTGCAGTGCTCGTGATTTGACGCAAGAGTGCTTGATTCTATGTTCATACCTTGGTTTAGTGTTTGTTTACGGCACTGGATAAATCACACAGATCGTCATCATTATATTATCAATGCCACACATTAATCGGTATTGGTCGGTTCCGTTACTAAAAATCCAGCAAGGCACTGTAGAGAATTTTCAACATGTAATTTTTTTTCAACATTTCTCATTGGAATCACTTATATGTTAATAATCCTCGTTGGATACCTCAGGTGTAATTAATTAGTAATATGATTTTCTTAGAAGAGTATGTATGTATACAGGAAGGGGGAGAGAGGCGTACATGCGAATGGAGAAACACAATTCGCGAAAGCGGCCGATCGAACGAAAAATGTGATGAAAGTATGTAAATCTACGCAGATTTCCGGGCTTGGAATTATTCTCGCCTTTATAAAATGGCTAGATGGCAATGCCCATGTTGCAGTCTATAGGGGTTTCATGATTCTAAATGTGCATAGACATTCAGTGTGCTTGCTGTTCCCTCACCATCAGGATGACTCTTGCATCTCTACGTTTCCATCCCCACGTCGCCCGAATACGATCGTTTCCCAACTGACGTCTCTGCTGTGGAATTGTGACGCGTCCTACACACCACGTTCAGGATGGCAAACTTGTTGCTTTCACTACATGCTGACTGGCATTTTCGCTGAGCGTAATTCGCTAGCCGGCATTTCGTCTTGGTCACAGCGAGGTTGTGGTTACGCATCGCAAGTGGAAGCGGTGAGCGTAACCTCCGCGCGAAGGGAAAGCTGAAAGCAAATAATAATAATACGTATCACCCTTGAAAACGCATCCGTACTTCTGACTTTCCAGTTTTTTAAATTTTTTTTTAATTTGCTGAGAAGCAATATGCAGCTGTGTGAGAACATATTTACTTTATTGTACACTATGCACGGTCGGTACGTATATGTGTTGGTTAGTCGGTGAGGATTTTCACAAAGTCTCGATACATATGGTGATTATTATAATCAGGAGTCTATCAATAGATATTGAGCTATTGATAGACTCCTGTTATAATCATAATCAGGAGTCTATCAATATTGATAGACTCCTGATGATATGAACTTAGGTGATGTCAGTGATATGGCAAAATATTATACAATAATGGTCTTCATTGTCGAATGTATTGTATTTTATATAGCAAAACATGAGCCTGAAATTAAACTGTGATATAAGTATATTTATGGTTCCATTGTATGTTATTGGTGAGTGGTTTGTACACTGATCTCTATAATATAATCTATATAATATATTATAGAGATCAGTGTTTGTACACCATTTGCTCGCCATTTTGACCGGCAGGTGGCAGACCGATTCAATGTGTGATTAGAGCGTCACATATCGCAGCAGCAGTTGATTTGGCAGTTGTCTAGATGTCAAATACGTTCGTCTCGTTGCATTTACAGAATCCTGTACTTTGTTAGAAACATGTAATACATTAAACATTATACAAAACACAATTCATATTACGTAAACATTTCAATTTACTTAAAAAACATTGATATAGTATAGTAGGAATCGGCCAACACTAGAGTCTAGAAACCTTGCACAGAATTACATATCACATGCGACCATGCATGAGCCTTGTATAGTACTGTTTTTTGTGAATAATAGTACAGCTCAGAATTAGTTTTCATAATCACGATATAAAATTGGTGAGATTGGATTTATCTGGTATGTAGATTAGCACTATTTGGTTAAGGTGAGGTCTCGGTAGTTTTTCGTAGTATATACTCTCTAGACAGATTTTCAAGAGTAACATGATTAGTAGAGTAATTATTAACTAATTATTTATTAATTCATGCATGTTCTTCATACATAGACCCAATATCTGTATACCTAATAAGGTAGCAGGTCATATCTATAGTCACCTACAGATGTCGCCATTGTAGTCGTACATTGCTGGTATAGTCTATGGTCTTACCCCTCTCTCAGACACCAACCGCACTAGCACTCACGGGAATTCGAGCCATTCATCAGATCATGGGTATCTCGTTGTCAAGTGCTATAATACGCTGCCCTGCGTGCGTGTGTGTACAGATCGGCTAATTCCTGGACATACGATTATCTCGTCAATCGAATCGCCTCCCGCCATTGTCGCTAGAGTTACCCGATTACGCGCTGCACACACACGCGCGACAATACCTGCGACAATGCTACACGCTGCTGCCACGACGGCATTACCGTAACTCTTCAGGTGCGAGAATGGGGTAACGGCGGGTTAGACTAATGGGATCAGCGGCAGGATAAGCTTGTCCGCGCGGGTGTCGGCACGCCTTCCTCGCTGCGACACGCTGTGAGGCCGATCTCTGTGTGCCAATGTCCGCGGCGGGTAACCCAACGGTCACATTAACATCACACTACAGCGGTGGGTGGGGGACTGAGTACTCCTCCTTCCTCACGGTCACTGACGGCGGCGGAGGGAGGAGGGGGCGAGATGAAACTCATCGGTTACGACTATGGTTCCTTGCTCTGTGTATAAGACCCATAGTTTATACAAAGCGGATTACTTTACTTAAGTTTAACTACTTTCCGCGCTCACTCACTTTACTTTACGTAGTTACGACCAATGTTCATTTATAGAGACTCTCTATAGAGATATTTCAGTTACGACTTAAGTCTCTTTGTCGAGACCTTATATGAAGCGACTTTAGCGATGTCAAGCCACATACGTACGAACGCGTTCTGGGAATCACTGATGCACACACGATAAAAGCGCAGTTTAAATCAATAGGATATGTATACGTGATCCCGTCGTTTAAGACGCTTCCGAGGCCTTATCATTACGTGAGATTTACGTACGTGCGGCGGCGTTGTGTCTTGTATTGTTGTGTGTATAGACACGGCCCACATCGTGACAGATGTGTTAGAGTGTATAATCCATGCCCGCTACTGTTAACTTCACTGCCGGGGTATTATAATTAATATAGTATACGTGCATAATAACCGATAGTACTGTTAGT
>NW_014577403.1:160874-175133 GCF_000485595.1 Priapulus caudatus
CGGAGGGATGAGAAAGGAGAAAGATGTGAGAGAGGAGAGAGAGAGAGACGATAGAGAGAGGAGATAGAGAGAGAGAGAGAGAAGTAGATAGATTACGTGAAAGACCCAAAGAAAGCGGACGGGTAAGCACAGACGATTAGTAGAGAAATGGATGAGAGTGAGTAGCCAGCAGCGAGAGAAGAGTGAACGTTTGATAATGTGAGTGCTTGAAAAGAGAAGGGGGTAAAAAGAAGAATTTCACATGCGCAAGGTCGGTATACGCGAATAGCAGAGACTCATCAAGTAGTAGTCTGTCTTGCGAAGTCCACATGGTTGCTAATGTACCGCACGCGCAAGCCAGTGTATTTGATATCTATTATAATTATATTAATTTATAACGGGCGTAATTTATAAGCAAAATTGTTATACTGGGTAAGGAGAATGTGAGTGTCACGACTGTTTTTACTCAGCAGTCGCTTTTAATATGTGTGCCCATCAAAAGTTGAAATCGATATTGGCGTGCGCAAATGCGACATATGGCCTAATGTCATGAATCATACAATTATATTTACTAAAGATTATGTCGAGTACACTGGAAATGAAAATCTAGGTGACTGATCTCACGTTGCTATACATATATAGTTAAAGTATAAAACTATCAGATTGAATCGATGATAAACATGTTTCTGCAAAAACACTGTTCGCTAAGTTGTGCACAAGATGTCAATAACATTGAGCTATATGTAGCACGCGCAATGCTGATCACTACCAGTGCGCTTGCAACAGCTTATATACAAATGTGAGGAGACGAATGTGAACACCCAATGTTTGTAACCAATCCGCCGTTAGTGCCAACATACGACGCGCGTGGAGAATAGTAAGTATCACACCATATTGTACTACACGACGCGGCGTTGCAAACACATGTGAAGTACTAGCGTTGTACAATTGCGCAGCAACACTAGTCGATAGATGACAAAAGTCTAGTACGACGTTGAGAATAGAAACAGTGTTGTGTACCAACGACGTATTGGCGAAACAGTCGCGTTCTTATACAGTGTAATACGGAAGTAGAGTTCAAGACACCATGGCATATTAATGTGCAACACCAGTGTCAATACAAATGTAGTACCATGAAAACAAGAGTGGGGTTAGACAACAAGCGCATGCTACGCGGAACAATTGTCTATACATGGTAATACATGGAGGCAAACAATTTTACGCATGTTGCTGACACACATGATACACTACAGTGCAATGAGCACAAGCAGCTCGACATTTGTTGAACACTGTAATTACAGAATAGATGGTAAGATTATACGCTTTTGAAAACTCAACATCGGTGCGATTACGACCCCCGGTTGACAAACCATCGCGCGTGAGAATTCTAGCAGATTGTGTACACGGGGCTCAGAATTAAGCACGCGCGTAAGAGAATAACGACAGATGTACAACGACCAAATGCCCACCAGCAGCAGTACAAAAAAAAGAGAAGTAGCGATTGGTATCACGGCATGAACACGCGCTTGTCGTAGTGAGCAATTAGCGTGTACACCGGATGCACGCGCGGAGAATAGGTGTACACGCATGCCACGCGCGTAGAGAATATCGTGTACACCGCATGCACGCGCGTTGGAGAAATAGCGTGATACACGGATGCACAGCGCGTGAGAATTAGTCGTTGTACACGCTTATGCACGCGCGTGAGAAAGCCGTGTACACGCATGCACGCGCGTGAGAATACGTGTACACGGATATGCACGCCGTGAGAATGAGCGTGTAGAAAAAAAGAAAACACCAAGGCACGCGCGTGGAGAATAGCGTGTACACGCATGCACGCGCGTGAGAACTAGCGTGTACACGCATTGCACTCTGCGTTGAGACATAGCGTGTACACGCAAGCAACGCGCGTGAGAATTAGGCGTTTGTACACGCAAGCAGCAGCGCGTGAGAATAGTATTAGTCTACGGGAATGCAGCGCGCGTGTGAGAATAGCCCGATATGTACAACGCATGCACGCGGTGGAGAATAGCGTGTACACGCAAGCACGCGCGTGAGAATAGCGTGCTACACGCATCACGCGCGTGGAGAATAGGTGTGCACGCCATGCCCCGCGCAGTTAGAATAGCGTGTACACGCATGCACCTCACGCGTGTAGAATAGAGCGTGTAACACGCATGCACGCGCGGTGAGAATAAGCGTGTACACGCATGCACGCGGCGTGGAAATATATGTACACGGATGCCCACGCGTCGGTGAAGAATAGCGGATGTACACGCATGCACGCGCTAGGAGAATAGGCGTGTACACGCAAGCACGCGCGTGAGACATAGCGTGTACACGCATGCACGCGACGTGAGAATAGCGGCGTCACGCAAGACACGCGCGTTGAGTAATTAGTATGTACACGGATGCACGACGCGTGAGAATAGCTGTGTACAACGCATGCACGCGCGTGAGAATAGCGTGTACACTCCAAGCAACGCGCGTTGAAGTAGATAGCGTGTACACGCCATTGCACGCGCTGAGAATAGCGTTTACACGTCAAGCAGCGGCGTGAGAATAGTATGTAAACGCATGCACGCGCTAGCTGGAGATAAGTGTGTCACGAATGCACGCGCGTCGAGAATAGTATGCTACACGCATGCACGCTGCGTTCGAACCAATAGGTGTACCACGTCATGCACGGCGCGTGAGAATAGCGTGTACAAGGACGCATGCACCGCGCTCTTGTGAGCATAGCGTGTACACGCGATGCACGCGCGGTGAAGAATAGCGTTTACGACGCAAGCACGCGCGTTGAGAATAGTAATGCTACACGCAGTGCACGGCGCGCTGAGTAAATAGCATGTGCACGGGCGATGCACGCGCGTCTGAGAATAGGTGTGTACACGCATGCACGCGCGTGAGAATAGTATTACACTCCATGCACGCGCGTGAGAATAGGTGTACACGCATGCACGCGCGTGAGGAATAGCGTGTACACGCATGGCACGCGAGTGAGAATAGCTGGTACACGCATCGCCGCCGCGTGAGAATATCAATGTACACCATGCACGTGCGGGAGAAATAGCGTGTACACGAGCTATGCACGCCACACGAATGGACGAATAGTAATTACAACGCATGCACGCGCGTTGAGAATAAGCGTGTACACGCATAGCACGCGCGTGAGAATAGCGTGTGTACACGACATGCACGCGAGTGAAGAATGCGTGTACAGCGCATGCACGCCGGCGTCGAGAATAGGCATGATACGAGGACATGCCCGCGCGTGAGATAGCGTGTACAACGCATGCACCGCACGTTAGAAATAGCGTCAGTGCACGCGATGCACAAGCGCGTGAGAAATAAGCGTGTAACGCATGCCATGCACGGACGGAGAATAGCGTGTACACGCAATGCGACGCGCGTGATAATAGCGTGTACAGCAGCCGCGACGTGAGTAATAGCGGTGTGCACGCATTGCACGCGCGTGAGTAATTAGCGTGTGTTCACGCACTGCACGGCGCGTGAGAATAGCGTTGTGCACGCATGCACGGCCCCCGTTATTCATGACATGTGATCATTCGCATGCCTTCCTCGCGACGCTATTGAAAAACTCATCGGCCTGACGCACCTCGACAGGTAAGAAAATTTCTGACGAGAGCGCAGACTCACCGCCTCCACTCGGTTCATATTACAACGTCTCGCTCCGTCTCCCCCATCACGCTCGTCCTCTTCCACCTCCTTACCCTCCACCCGCTAGCCCCGAAACGCAGCGCAACTTATAGACTCCGGCCACGGAGCGCGACGCGTTTCAATCAAAATGGGCAAAACAAAATCAGATGAGGTGCATTGACAGGCGCATTGTACGCGGCGATTATCGGGCGTCTGCTATACAAAAACAAATTAGGCCTATTGGTTTTCGAATACAGCCTATTAACGCAAGTTTGAGAATAATTTCGTGGATTACCTCGCAATAAAGGCGGCATTAGCCGGCCATTTTGCGGCGTGAATGGCTCGGCTTTGCCCGAATGATAAGGCTCAACAAAGGCCGGGGTTCTGCCGAGTAGATTAGTGAGAAAAATAGGCCGGAGAAATCGCCGTTTGCCTTTTCCGCGCCGTTTTCGGGTTTTAAATTGAAGTGCTCCGCCCGCCGTCTGTGCTTGTTGTGCGCGCGTGCACGATCGCGTCGCTCATGACGACAGAGACGCGCACAATGAACGTTGATCGATCGCTGAGTCTCGTCTGCGACTATGTTGCTCGCACCTCGTGTCCCGCCTGCTGATCCTCACAAAGATTTTTGTGCTGGTCCGGCCGCGCGCTCGTGCTATGTACGCGAAGGTCTTCAGTTGTGGTGTGTGGTGTGTGTGTGTGGTGGTGTGTGTGTGTTTGTGTTGTGTGTGTGTCTGCTGTGTGTGGTGTGTGCTTTATTCTTTTTGTGTGTCGTGGTGTGGTGTGCGTCGTGTGTACGCGAGTTCTCTCAGTGTGTGTGTTGTGCGCGCGCGCCTGGTGTGTCGCATGACACGTGTGACCTGTGTGGTGTCGTGTGTGTTAGTTTGGTGTGTGTGTGTGTGTGTGTGTGTGTTCTGTGGTGTGTGTACGCCGAAGTCTCTCAGATTGGTGGTGCGATCTTCAGTGTGTACGGGTGTGCTAGTGTGGTGTGTGTGTGTGTGGTTGTCTGCTGTGTGTGTGTGTGTGTGTGTGTGTGTGTGTGTGTCGTGTTGTGTGTGTGGTGTGTGTGTGTGTGTGTGTGTGTGTGTGTTGCTGTGTGGTGCGTGTGTTGTGTGTGTGCTGTGTGCATGTGTGAGTGGTCTCTGTGGCTGCAAACACATGTAATACTGTGCAACACATGTAATACAAATTGTTGTGTGTGTGGCTCACGTGAAAGTGCAATGTGCAGCACACTTGCAAAACGTCTGTGTGTGTCGTGATGCGTGCGTGCGTTGTACGTATCATGTTGGTAAAATTGTAGCATGTGATTGTGTGCAATCAGAATGATCAATACATGTGCAATGAGATGTGATACCATGTGCAACACATGCTAATACAAATGTTGTCAGCTACATTCGAAAACAATGTCGTAACACACGTTTTGCCAAAAAGCATTGTATAATTTACAAACATGGTCCCAACACATGTTAATACTATGTGCAACCCATTGCCCACTCTCGCATTCGCTTTTCACTCTCTTTCTCTTTCCGATTTCTCTCCCTATCAACCTCTTACTGTGTTAACTTCTTTTCACCCCCTTTCTTTCTCAACTTTCTCTCTCTCTCTCGCACCATTCTCTTTCACGCCCACTCATTCCTTTGCAACCACTCCCTCTCTCTCTCTCTCAGCACCTTATAGCAAATGCCATCAAGTGGGAAGCAGAGCAACCCCACACAGTGTAGTGCAATGGATCTGCGTCCCGTAGAGCCGGTCAGCTACTACTCTTCTCGCATGTTAATTATTTATTTATTTATTTATTCATTTATTTATATATTTACTTATAAAACGTGACGATTGTTGACAGTGGGTTAGTCGTTGTATCCAAACTAATCCATGGATAAATTTATGGGAACACAGACGCAAACTCGCCCGCTCGCTCGCCAAGCGCGTGTGATCTAATTCTAACATCTACTGGTCTTTACCAGCACAGACCAGCACACACGGCGGCCGGTAAAAGTAAAACTCGCTACTTTTGCTGACCCCGAGTTTCCGCGGCACAATGGCCCACTCGTCACGTTGTCGGTTGCTATTCAGGTCAAACGCAAACAAAGTGACTGCAAAAAAACTTTCACACCATCTAGAGATGAAACGCTAAATAACTAACAAAAAATTGCGGCCGTAAACTGCGATTATGTGTTCGGTAAGATCACAAGTCTGAGCCGGGTGAGATAAAGGTGGTGTGACGGGAGGATGGGTAATGGTTAGTGCTTGCATGCGTGCGTGCGTCCATGCGTGCCCGTGTATGCGGGTGGACGTGCATGCGTTCGTACCTACACGCACGCATGCGTGCATACATGTACGTGCGTTGATGCGTGCGAGCGTGTCTGCATGTGCATGCATGCGTGCGCGCGTGCGTGCGTGCGTGCACGCGTGCGTGCGTGCGTGCTAGAGATCATTGCTCTTCCGTGGTTTATGATAATTTGTTTAACCTGTTTAAGATGACAGCGCGAGTAATTACTACAATTACGTTACTGGTTGTGAAGTACATCGCTCTAGCGCTCCACCCCCTCCCTCTAACCTCCCTCTCACTCTCTCTCTCTCTCTCTCTCTCGCACACTCTCTTTCTCTCTCCTTCTCGCTCTTCCCCTTTAACTTCCCCTCTCCCCCCTCTCTCTCACACACACACATTCTCCGTCTCTCCTTTGCTCCCCCAATATTTTTCTTTCTATACCTTTCTCTCACGCGCTCGCCTCTCTTTCGCGCATTTCTCTCTCTCTCGCTCTGGCTAGCTCCGTCGCACTGTCTCTGGCTCTCCATTACCTCGTGCCTTGCTCCTCCCTCTCTCTTTCTCTCGTTGACGGAAACCATAATGTAGCTTAGTGATTAGCATAAGGGGCCGGTCAAACTTGACACGCCGCGATCAAAACCAACCTATCCCTAAACAGTTGCTTTGCATGCGGTATTTTAGTAGTTATATATTACTACTATTACCTACTATGTCATTACAATAGTTATACACTTACCACTATTACCTGTTTCCACGCACGAGGCCTGTTAAATTTCTAGGTCTGACCCACTGGTACTTATAAAATACTAGGCCTACTGGATAAAATATTATATACCTCATTTACTAGACATTAACTTTTATTTCAAGCTATTGGTGTTCCTGTTCGTAATACACCACGTGATGTCGTTGTTTTAGAGAAACGTCATCACGAACTCACGTACAGTAAGAGAGAGAGAGAGAGAGAGAGAGAGAGAGAGAGAGAGAGAGAGAGAGAGAGAGAGAGAGAGAGAGAGAGAGAGAGAGAGAGAGAGAGAGAGACTAGGGGAGCGATAGGCACTCAAATAGGCATGCGAAGAGAGAGGGGGAGAACAACGTACGGACAGACGGACAGACGGCTGAGCAGACAGGCGGACGGACGTACATACAGACGGATGGAGAAACGGAAAGTTTTTTTACGAGTGCCTGTGTGCGTATTCGCGCGTGTGCGCGTGTTGCGTACGTGCGATGTGCATGCGTGGTGTGTGCGTGCGTACATGCGTGTGTGTACGTGCGTGTACCTGCATATGCGAACCCATTGCATTTGATCGGTATTCCGTTAATTTCGTCGCGCAATTCCGCTTCGCCGATTTAATTAAATCAAATTTGCTCAAATATTTGCCGTTTGCGAATTCATGCACAACGGTTCTAATTCATCCGACGGCGTCGGTTGGAAGTGGTTCGCAATTTTCACACGACAAATTCGTTTTCGTTTATTATAAACTGTAGGATCACCAGATGTCGTTGCAAGAGATTCCACCAAATCAATATATTTGGAGCTTTTGAGCGAATGTGCACAATTTCGGCGAATCTCTGCACTTCTCCTTCCCAGCAGAACTTATGTTATATTGCACGCAATATTCCATGTCAAACCGCAATAACTTTCTATCGCTGCCTTTTATTCGTCTGCTAACCACCGCGACCATATTTTACTGATAAATATTGCGCGTTTTTCTGTCACTATGACATAACGGGAACATATTCCGATACATATACGTTGGAGGTAATTTTACAAACACAGTGAGTTATATACCGGTTAACATTGTCAGTTGCTTTGCAAACTCAGTGCACTTATATACCGCAAATGTTGTCATTAGCTTTGCTAACGGAGCTAGCCATATACCGTTAGAGTTATCAGTAGCTTTGCCAACATAGCTAACTGTATACCGTTAGACTTGTCGGTAGCTTTGCGAACATATAGCAAGCCATATACCGTTAGAGTTATCAGTAGCATTGTTAACATAGCCAGCTATATACAGTTAGAGTTGTCAGTAGCTTTGCTAACATAGCTAGCAATATACCGTTAGAGTTATCAGTAGCTTTGCCAACATAGCTAACTGTATACCGTTAGAGTTATCAGTAGCTTTGCCAACATAGCTAACTGTATACCGTTAGAGCTATCAGTAGCTTTGCCAACATAGCTAACTGTATACCGTTAGAGTTATCAGTAGCTTTGCCAACATAGCTAACTGTATACCCTTAGAGTTGTCAGTAGCTTTGCTAACATAGCTAGTTATATACCGATCGAGTAGTCAGTAGTTTTGTCAACATAGCTAATTATTAACTATGTACCGTTAGAGTTGTCAGTAGCTTTGCTAACATAGTTAGCCATATACCGTTAGAATTGTCGGTAGCTTTGCGAACATATAGCAAACCATATACCGTTAGAGTTATCAGTAGCGTTGTTAACATAGCCAGCTATATACAGTTAGAGTTGGCAGTAGCTTTGCTAACATAGCTAGCACTATACCGTTAGAGTTGTCAATAGCTTTGCTAACATAGCTAGCTATATACCGTTAGAGTTATCAGTAGCTTTGCTAACATAGCTAGCTATATACCGTTAGAATTGTCGGTAGCTTTGCGAACATATAGCAAACCATATACCGTTAGAGTTATCAGTAGCGTTGTTAACATAGCCAGCTATATACAGTTACAGGTGTCAGTAGCGTTGCCAACATAGTTAGCTATATACCGTTAGAGTTGTCAGTAGCTTTACTAACTGAGTGACTGTTAACTATATATCGTCGCATGCTCCGCTAACGTGGCGCACGAGGACGCGATGTAAGATTATAACAGATTTCTGCCGGGTTTTCACACGGATGAGCACCGCTACCATGGCAACCGGGTAGCGTAGGGCCGGCCATGTTCTCACGTATTTAGAACTGTCAGTAGAGAACAGTTGTTGTCGGTGTGTCGCGCATTCATCGGGGCCCACTCAGTTCCACCGCTAATCCTTGATGTGATAATCTAGGAGGAAGTCGTGTAAAAGAAACAAACTGACCGGCATGCGTGAAATGCGCGCAAAGCTACAAAGAAGGTCGCGTGTACCAGCCGTCGAGTGGCGTCCGTTACATATATATAAATAAAAAATAAAAAAAATAAAAAATGAAATTGAAGCGCAAAATTAGATATATATATATAATATAATATATAATATATAAAATATATATATATATATAATTTGCGTTTTAATTGTGTATGGCATATTCGTACGCCATCGTCGATAATGTTGGCACAGTGAGAGAGTAGTGTACGTGAAATTCTCTCCTTTATCTCCATTCATCTGCGACTGCTACCCGCTGGCCTTCTTCCCTCCGACACGCCTTTCTCGCTCTCATGATTTCGCTCTCGCCTGCGCTCTCTGCTCTCTGCTCTCTCTCGTCTCTCTCTCGTTTCTCTCTCTCTCTCTCCCTCTTTACCTCCTCTTTCTTCTTCTCTCTCATCTCTCTCCATCTCTCTCTCTCCTCTCTCTCTTTCTCGCCTGTCCGCCTCTCTTTTGCTCTCACCGCAGCTTCTCTGGCTACTCCCCTATCCTGCTCTTTTTCTCGGCGTTTGCTTGCTACCCTCCTCTCCGCTCCCGTCCTCCCTCGCTCCCTACATTTCCCTCTCCGCATTGTTTCTCGTTCTGACAATGCACGGTCGGCCAGAGTTGACTTTGGTAATTACAATGGGTTAGTGGCAGTTAGGTTGATTCAGCAGTCAATTATTTTACTTCAAGCGTTTTAGCAAGCAGACTTTTAGAACGTATCTTCTAGGCAGCAGTAATAAATATGAGTCGAGTGTGAGAACCTCTCACCCAGACTAAGTTACGTTCGTGCTAGCATTATATCGGGGTAAATAAATTACGTGTAATGCATGTAATATAGGTAATGCAGCACGCGCACCACACGCATGCCACGCGTGCACAGGGCAGCACAATGCACGGACACGAGCAAGACGCGCCAGCGCACAACACCGCACGCACGCCACGTACGCGAGACGAACATGCCGCGCACGATGCACACACCAAACACACACGACACACACACACACACACACACACACATAAACTAACGGCAGCGCACGCACGCGACCACACACCACGCCCGCCACCCACCCCGCCACAACCACCACACCACGCACACATGCACACGGCACAGGAGCACACCCACCACGACACACACACACACCACACAGCACACCCCCGACACACACGCCACACACACACACACACACACACACAGACACACACAAAACCACACAGCCACCAGCGACACATTGAGAGACTCGCGTACACCAGACACCCACTGAGAGACTGTCGCGTACACACGACACGAGCGCGGCGCCACACCGGGTGGCCCTGGAGCATGCTGCCGATGACCGGTGCGAACAGTCCCACACGACACACACACACACAGCAACCACACACACACACATCAGCGGTGGCCCGACACACAGCAGCGCGAGCGCGCGGCACGGGGGACAAGGGAACACACAGCTGAAGAGACTCGCGTACACACAGCTGCCCACACACACACAACACACACACTACAGCACACGACGGCAGCACACACACCACACACACACACACACAGCAACCACACACCCGACACGAGCACACACACACAGCCCGGGCAAGAAGGCCACACTGAGAGAGCTCCGCGTACAGGTACACACGCAGGCGCGCCACAGCACAAAATCTTTGTGAGATCAGCAGCGGGAACACGTAGGTGCGGCACAGTAGTCGCAGACGAACTCACGATCATCAACGTCATTGTTCGCGTGCTTCTGTCGTCATGGGCGACGCCGGATCGTGGCACGGGCGTGGCGCAGCAACAACGACAGACCGGCGAGAGGCGATCGGGTCGGAGAGGTTTAAAAGGGCCCGGAAACGGCGCGGCGAGAGACACACCGGGGCGACACCGAACGCGCGCGATTTCCGCGCACTATTTTTCTCACTCATGCTACTCGGACGCAGAACCCCGCTTTGTTGAGCGGCCCATGTATCGGTATGACTGGCGGGGCGGCGGGGGGCCGAAAGCCGAGCGCATTGCACCGGCGCGCAAAGATGGCCGCTAATGCGCTTTACTTGGGCGAGGTAATCCACGAATACTTCTGCAACCGACTTAGCGTTGAATAGGCCTGTATATCGAAAAACGCGCAATAGGCCTAAATTTGTTTTTTTTGTACTAGGCTGAGCTGCCGATAATCGCCGCGTAGCAATGCGCCTGTCCAATGGGCACCTCATGGCTGATTTTGTTTTGCGCCATTTTGCAATTGTAGAGACGCGATCCGCGCTGCCGGTGGCCCGGGAGGTCCTATAAAGTTGCGCCTGGCGTTCGGGGCTAGCGGTGGAGGGTAAGGAGGTGAAAGGAGAGGCGGATGGGGGAGACGGAGCGGAGACGTTGTATATGAAGCCGGAGGGCGGTTCGAGTCGCTGCGCCTCGTCATGAAATCTTTGCTTGAGACTCCGTCGAGGGGTCAGGCGATGAGGTTTTCAATGCGACGCAGTAGGAAGCGATGAATGATCCACATGGTCATGAATAGAACGGGGCGCGTGCGCATGGCGGTGCACACGCTATTCTCGGACGGCGCGTGCGATGCAGGTGCACACGCTATTCTGGCAGCGCGCGGTGGCCATGCGTGCACACGCTATTCTCACGTGCGTGGCAGCGTGTACACGCGTATTATCACGGGCGTGCATGCGTGTACACGTCTTTCTCCGTGCATGCATGGCGTGTACACGCTATATCTCACGCGCGTCGCATGGGCTGCACACGCTATTCTGCGACGTGCGTGCCATGCGGTAGCACGCTACTCTGCAGACGCGCCGTTTGCATGCCTAGTACATGGCTATTCTCAGCCGCGCGTGTCATGCCGTGTATCACGCCTATTCTCACTCGGCGATGCATGCGTGTACACGGCTATTCTCACGACGCCGTGCATGGGCGTGTACACGCTATTTCTCACGCCAGTGGCATGCCGTGTAACATACTATTCTCTACGGGGCGTGCATGGCGTGTACAACGCTATTCTCGCCGCACGTGGCATGCGTGTACATGGCCTATTCTCCAGCGCGCGTAGCATGCGTGTAAACATGCTAATTCTCACTGACGGCGTGGGGCATGCCGTGTACACGCTATATCTCACGCTGCGTGCATGCTAACACGCTATTTCTCAACGCGCGTGCATGCGTGTACATACTATTCCCGAACGCGCGTGCATGCGCTGTAGCACACTATTCTCAGGCGCCGTGCAGCGTGCAGCATGCTATTTCCAGACGGCGCGTAGGCGCAGTGCGTGTACATACTTTCTCAGCGGCGCGTGCTTGCCGTGTAAACGCTATTCTCGACGCGCGTGCATGCGTGTCACGACGCTATTTCCACGCGCAGTGTGGCATGCCGTGTACACGCTATCTCACGCGCGTGGCATGCGTGTAGGAGCGCTATTGCTCACCGCCCCGCGTGCGCCATGCGTGCTACAATACATATTCCTACAGAGCGCGCGTAGCATCGTGTACACACGTAATTCTCGACGCGCGGTGCATGCGTGTACAAGGCTACTATTTCAGCGCGCGTGGCTTGCGGTGCTAAACGCTATTCTCACGCGGCGTGCATGCGTGTACAACGCTATTACTCACGCGCGTGCGTTGGCGTCGTACACGCTAAGTTCTCACGCGGAGTGCATGCGTGGTACACGCTATTCTCACAGCCGCGTGCATGCCCGTGTAGCATTACTAAATTCTCACGCGCTGTGCCTAGCGTGTAGCACGCTATTCTCACGCGCGGCGATGCGTGTACACCTATTCAATCAGCGCGCAGGTGGCTTGGCAGTGTACGACCGCATTCTCACACCGCGTGGCATGCGTGTAGCACGACTATTCTCACGGCGCCGTTGGCATCCGTGTAGCATACTATTCTCACAGCGCGTCGCATGCGTGTACACGCTATTCCTCACCGCGCGTGCATTGCGTGTACAGCGCATATTCTCTACGCGTGTGGGCATGCGTGTACACGCTAATTCTCACGCGCGTGCATGCGTGCAGCACGCTATTCTCACGGCGCGGTGCTATGCGTGTACACGCTATTCTCACGCGCGTGCTTGCGTGTACACTGCTATTCTCTAACAGCGCGTGCATGAAGTGTACACGCTATCGCTCAACGCCGGCGTGCATCCGTGGTACATACTATTCTCAGCGCGCGGTGCTTGCGTGTACACGACTAATTCTCAACGCGCGCGTGCTTGCGTGTACACGCTAATTCTGCGACGCGGCGGTGGCAGGCGTGTACATCCTATTCTCACGGCGCAGTGGCATGCGTGTACAGGCTATTCTGACGCGCTGTGCTTGCGTGTCACAGCGCTATTCTCAACGGCGCCGTGCATCAGTGTAAGCACGCTATTCTCGACGCGGCACGTGGCATGCGTGTACAACGCTATTCTCACGCGCGTGCCATAGCGCGTACTACGCCTATGTCTCACGCGCAGTGCATGCGTGTACACCGTCTAATTCTCAACGCGCGTGCATGCGTGTAGCACGATATTCTCACGCGCGTGCATGCGTGTAGCACGGCTATTACTCACGCGCGTGCATCCGTGTACACGCCTCCCATCTCGACGCGCTGAGTGATGCGTGTACACCGGCCTATTTCTCACGCGCGTGCATGCGTGTACACGCTATTCTCTAACGGCGCGTGCTTGCGTGTAGCACGCTATTCTCGACGCCTAGCGGTGCATGTGCGTGTAGCACGCTATCTCACGCGCGGCATGCGTGCACATGCTATTCTCACGCGCAAGTGGCACTCTGCGTGTACACGCTAATTCTCACGCGCGTGCATCCGTGTAGCAGCGCTATTCTCAGGCGCGTGCCATGGCGTGTACACGCTATTCTCACGCGCAGTGCATGCGTGTACATACTATTCTCACGCGCGTTGCATGCATGTACATCTAATTCTCACGCGCGTGCATGCGTGTATAATCTATGTCTCAACGCGCGTGGCAATTTCACGTCATGTTTTAGTACTTTACTATATATATCCAACATCACGATAACTTTACACATTCGTGGCCCGGCGCGCTTGCGACCGTCGACGTTAGGCCAACAATTAAACGGCGCCTCGCGAAAACAGCGAAAACCTTATAATTAACGCGGAAGCCCGTTAAATACATTAATGCATAATTATAATAGCGATATCCGACTGAAAATTGGGCTACGCGCCGTAGCGGAGCATGTTAGCACCGATGTGACGTGGTTGCAAAGCAGACTCGACAAGCCTGATGTCTGTCTGCATCGTATGGCGCAGGCTGAACGTGCTGCTCCCCCCGCTCTTACGATCTCTTTTCCA
>NW_014577403.1:175158-180303 GCF_000485595.1 Priapulus caudatus
GCGCTGCTAAACCGACCGTCGATTGCTTCTGGCGCAGAGTACAGCTGCTGAACAACGACAGCTAGGACAGTTGACCATGAATGTAGACCGGTGAATGTAGTCAAACGTGGAAGAGAGAGAGAGAGAGAGAGTGAGAGCGCGCGCGAGAAAGCGAGAGAGCGCGACCGAGAGAGATAAAATAACAACTAAAATATAGTACCAAACTAAAATACACCCCAACAGAAATAGATTATTATATATAAATTTAATTACATTATCGTGTTAAACCTAATACGCAACAGACACATCGAATCAAAATCATCTATTACAACTAATATAGCTGTAATATCGTTATCATTATTTATATATAAACGGAATAAATACCCAGTAAGTTTCCATTCGCGTTCCAATTACGGAGCAATTTACACTCGATCCCTGCACTTTCATTACCGTCTACATTACCGACATTACTGCCTACATAACTATTTACTATAGCAGACGGTAACCCTTTGCCCGTCATCGCCCCCGTTTCATCCCCATTGCCTCCTTTTCGTCTTTCCCCCGTAGCTTCCCGCTGATCCTTCCTCTCCCGTCCGCTCCCCCGGATCCTCCCTCCCCCATCGCCTCCCCAGGCTCCCCCGGCTCCTCTCTCCCCCTTCGCCTTCCACGGCTTCTCCCTCCCACATTGCCTCCCCAGCTCCTCCCACATTGCCTCCCCAGCTCCTCTCTCTTCGTCGCCCCCAGCTTTTTCCTTCCCCGTCGCCTTTCTCTCCCGTCGCCGCTTCCCCCGACGGAATCGTTTCCCCCTTATTCTACTGGCGAGCCGTCGCGCACCCGCTGCGAGTTTCATTTTGCACGTAATTGCGTTGTTGATCGTTCCATCGTAGCCGATTACCTGCAGCTAATCACCATTGTCAGCATGTGTCGGCAGGTAAATACCTGACGGCAGCGGCGCTGGCGCTGGTTTCTCGGCTGCGCGCGCCGCTCAGGGTGCGTCTGTCACAGTCAGTCACGTCAGCACGTCGCTAGGTAGGCAGGGGACGCCGTGCGTGCGTGCGTGCGTGCGTGCGTGCGTGCGTGCGTGTGTGTGTGTGTGCGTGTGTGCGTGTGTGGATGTGTGTGTGTGTGTGTGTGTGTGTGTGTGTGTGTGTGTGTGTGTGTGTGTGTGTGTGTGCGTGAGTGTATGTGTGTGTATGCACGCGCGCGCGTGTGAGTGCGTATGTGAGTGTGTGTGCGTGCGTGTGTGTGTGCGTGCGTATGTGTGTAAGAGGGGGAGCTGTAATTTACACACGGTTGATAGCCGCAGTGCTTACTCACGCTCCATGGTCAAGAATCTAATAGACGCGTGCGCGTGCGTGCGTACGTGTGTGCGCGGGTGGTGTGTGTTTGCGTGTCTGTGTTTGCATGTGCGTGCGCGCGTGCGTGATTTAGCATGGATTTTCGAAGGATCGTATTGTCATAAATAGCACGTAAACAGATTGTAAAAACACTACATACAAAAACATGACCAAGGAGGATCGCAACGTATCTGTTGTGCGTTAACTATTTTGTTATGGCAAACTATAGTGTTACAATTAATTACATTGTCATATATATGATATCATTGTTATGGTGGCATAGTGGCATAGTTAATCATATTGGTATAGTTAGCTATGTTGGTGTGCTTAACTATATTAGCATAGTTAACTATAGTGTGACAGTTAATTCGTGTTGTCATAACTATTTGGTTATAGTTAACTTCATTGTTACTATACTACATAGCATACATCTATATTGCTATAATGGCTGCATTATTATACCTACTTATGTTGTCGTATAGTTAACTATACAGCGATAGAGCCGTGGACCGTATAGATACGAGCATCTCGCTTTAACAGACTTCAGACGGCCCGCTCGACAGTGAAATCTCTAACTAGGCACACTTATCCAGCGAGATAAGATAAGCGTAAAGGCGAAGACGCGGTAGTGAATTCCAGGTACATGTCTTGAAAGGCGCTGCTAAACCGACCGTCGATTGCTTCTGGCGCAGAGTACAGCTGCAGAACAACGACAGCTAGGACAGTTGACCATGAATGTAGACCGGTGAATGTAGTCAAACGTGGAAGATACAATTCAACAGCAATAAGGCTGCCATTGCTGAGTCGCACATATAAATGTGAGCGAGATCCCGAAGGGAGCGATTCCCTCATGACCAATAATGTCGCCGGTATACAAGTCATGAAAATATGCGAAAATATTATGATAATCATATCATGTAAATACTTGATACATGTGAATGTATTATACATTATAATACATATTGTATTTAAACATTATAATACATATTATTATACGTGCACAAGTGAACTAATTAAAGCCAGTACAGCCAAGTGTATGTATAAACACGCTTAATTTTCGGTCAATTTGAATGTGAATGTTTATACGCTCGTCATAAATTCATAATAAGAAGTCAAACTTCCTCGTGCAATGTTTAGCGCCTTCATCTCTTGATAATAATAACATGATCATAATCTAGTGAAAATATAAATACAATAATAACATTTAGTGCATCACGTGATAAATTGTTGAAATTCTATTGGATAACGCAGCAGGCACTATGAAGCAATAGTGCCCGCCTGAGCGGGCACTATTGCTTGCGCGACGCATTGTTGTTATAACGCATTGTGTTCACGTCACGAATCTCCTGCGTCTGGGCGCCACGCAAGAGTTTCGAACGGCGGTTGTGTTTGTGTCGAACGTTTTGTTACATCGAATGCACCGGCAAATTAGGGAGTATAAAGAAGGTATATAAGCATGAAAAGTAGATTGCATAGTCATGTGATGCACTAAAAACATTAATGCCTCGCTACCGCTCGGGCACTATTCCTTCCCAAAGCAACACTATGAGAGCATAGTGCCCCCAACAACAGGCATTAATATATAAACAATGATAATTAATATAATGTAAGCGTAATAATATTAATTTTTGCGAGATGATCTTGCAGTATCAGTGATGATTTGGTTTCATTGTCATAGTTGTAACAATTACATACGTACCGACGAATAAGGCAATTTCAATGGGCTCACTTACAGCCACTTACCGTAACTTCCAGGCTAACGCCCGGCGACCGTAGCAACTGGAGACGTGTGGAATGGAGAGTGGAGTGGGGTGAAGAATGCGGCACATGAAATCACAGAGTCAGTATATAATAAATTGGAAATAATGATGAAATCACCGGGCTTATAATATTATATTGGCCAGGATTCGTGTAATTGATCGTATGCAAGCCGGATTATATGTACATTTAAAAGCCCCGAGTTTTGTTTTACAATGAAATGATTTAATGCGCATTCGTTCTGGACGGTTAATAGTCAATTAAGGCAGTTGCAAAACTGCTTAATGGAGCCTAATAGAAAAATCAGAGCGATGAAACCAAATTGCACATTTCCTGTCACGAGCGGTTTCTGACCCGGGTGTGTGTGTGTATGTGTGTGCGCGCGTACTCGTGTGCGTGCGTGCGTGCGTGGGCGTGTGTGTGTGTGTGTGTGTGTGCGCCTGTGTGTGAGTGTATGCCTGCGATCGCATGTGTGTGTGCGTGCGTGCGTGCGTGCGTGTGCGCGTGCGTGTGTACCAACGCAGCAGCTGCACCACTAGTAGCAGCAACTCGGTCATGCATCAACGCTGCCACTGCCGGACATATTAATCACTAGTGAGAGTAGTTTCGCTTGTTTTTAATCGACACGCGCTTTTAAGCGGCAGCGATCACTTCGGCGATGTTGCGTGTCGCATCAATCCGTGTCACATTACACACGCGGGCGCAGCCTAACGCGAGCGTATAACGCCGCGGCGTCTCGCCTCCCACCGCCACGTCAACCTTCTTCGCTCTGCCACAGGGTTAGCTCTGCTTATGTAGCCCTTCGCTCTGCCACAGGGTTAGCTATGCTTATGTAGCCCTTCGCTCTGCCACAGGGTTAACTATGCATATGTAGCCCTTCGCTCTGCCACAAGGTTAGCCCTGCTTATGTAGCCTTCGCTCTACAACAGGGTAGCTATGCTTATTTAACCCTTCTCTCTGCCACAGTGTTAACTCTGCTTATGTAGCCGGTCCCTCTGCCACAAGCCTAGCGTCACCTATGCAGCCCGTCGCTCCGCCTCAGACCTGTAGCAAAGCAAGGAACTACATAGACAGACTTAGTGAACATCTAATATGACTACAGCCACGCGATCACGCGCGCCCCCTAATGACAGTTTTTCACGATCGTTGTCACCATCCAATTAACGCGCAATTCGTAAGGATTAATTACTTAATTACGAATACGATACGTGCGTTCGAGTTACCGTGGATTATTAATTTGATTCGATTCATGATCACAACTCGCGGGCGCGTTTATTGAATGTTATACGATCTTGATATTCTTTAAGTTGGCGTTGAATTATGATGATGATGAGAATAATAATAATATTAATAATAATAACAATAACAATAACTATATGTATAATAAAAATAAGTATATTATTATAGGTATTATAGAACAACTATGGGAATAAGAACCATACGAAATGGCGACCATATTGTTATGTATGATCTCGTACTGCAAATTCAATCTCCGCTCTCCTAATGGCGATCATCCATCGCTAACACGCTGACCTCTGACCTATTTATTTGCGCCGAGACGCTGACGGAGGTATCTATCGTTCGCCGTCATCGCCATCGTCGTAGTCGGCTCCATTTCCGGCCGCGCGCAGCCGACCGGAAGCCGATAACGTCGCGCGTAATCCGGATTTGCAGCTCGCGCGCTCAGCGCCGGCTGTCGGCGCGGCAGGCAATTACGCCGTTTAATTATTTGCGGCTGATATTCTATTAAAACTTGTAATGGCGGCTAATGCGCGCGCTGCATTTAACGGTGGTTTGCAGCTCTCGCGCCCACCGAGGGCCACGACACCCACACGCCAGTAAGCTAGCAGACGAGAGAGAGAGAGAGAGATGTGGTCGCGCAGTGTTAAGAGGGAGAGAGAGCGAGAGAGAGAAAGAAAGAAAGAAAAAGAGCGAGAGAAAGAGAGAGAGAGAGAGAGATAGAGAGAGAAAGAGAGAGAGAGAAAGAGAGAGAGAGAGAGAGAGAGAGAGAGAGCGCGAGGAGGGGGAGAGCTGCGGTCGCCCTAATCGTGTTAGGGTTGGGGAGCGAGTG
>NW_014577403.1:180758-184061 GCF_000485595.1 Priapulus caudatus
GAGAGAGAGAGAGAGAGAGAGAGAGAGAGAGAGAGAGAGAGAGAGAGAGAGAGAGAGAAAGAGAGAGAGAGAAAAAAAAGAGAGAGAGAGAGAAAGTAGATTTATACGCGTGAAGAAGAAATAGTGCGACAAAAAGATGATAACCAGATGTGTATATGTGCGTGTGTGTGGGGAGAAAGAGAGTGTGGAAGAGAGAGAGAGAGAGAGAGAAATATATATATATATAGAGAGAAATATATAGAGAGAGAGATAGAAGGGGGAGGGGTGAAAAGAAGAAGACGATGGCGGTATGGCTAGAACAACACCGAATTGGATGGGTGAAGTGAATCTGATATCTGAAGAGGACTGCACATGCACGGTGCTGCTTAGCTGCTGATTTAACAACCGTGATTCTGCTTAACCCCGCAAGCATATATCTACTGCTATTTTAACAAGAACTATTGATGTCTCGTGCTAATGTAAATCATTTGTATATTGGGATGTTTGTAACTAATTCAAATAAATAACCCAGGATGTCGTTAGTAAATCCGAAATTAAAATCAGTCAATTAAATACATAAACGTATGCAAGCGTTTGCGTGGATGTATGCCATTATTAGGTTAAAGCATTATAATATTATATATAAGCATATATTTATAACGTTCGTTCCTAGATGAATTTCTAGCCCAAGAGCATTGAGTAAAAGCTGGTCGAACCATGCAGGAATGTGTAATCAGCGTGTAATGACGGCCCAGGCGTCCGCTTTACGCATATTAAAACATTATTTAGCTAACTCTAATATGGCAAACTTATAGCTCATATACATATCCATCCAGTTTCTTATCAGATCCGCCAAAGTTAATTGGTCAAAGACTTATATTGCGAAGGTCGCTCGATGGAGGGAGAAATTGCTTTCGCAGTATGAATTTCCCGCGCAAATATTTTATTATTTAGAATAGAACTTCAAAAAATGCAGCAGATGGGCTCTCAGAGCTGTCATTGCGGGTAATACTTAGGAATTACCTCGAAAGTATATTGATCATTTTAATATAATATATAAGTTTATAATTTTATGTTTTATTAATTACTTCATTGATTATAAATCGTGCGTCTCTTTGTTTCATGTATTGCGTTCGCTGGTAAGACATTATAGAGAGTAATATAATAGTTGCGTACCCCCTACATGTTCTGATGTCTCATACACGCAGTGCAGTCACCCGTGCTTGTACTGCAAGGCCGTAACAAACCCACGCACATAGTCCGAATACGTAATGTAATATAATTGTTGACGTGACTTCTTTATTATTATCATCATTATCATCGTCATATTTATACAACCGTAATGGAATATTGTTTACAGCGACGTGGTTTGCCTCTATACTGTTTACTTCGCTTGACTATTATATTAGGAAGGATATTTGTCAGCGAACACGTACGGTGTAAACGTAAATTATATCTAGAAAGCAACGTTATATAGTGACGTACGGTTGCCAACAGCCTCTAGGAATAGATATAAAGATACTATTCTAAATATGTTACACACTGTCCGCGCGATATATATATATATATATATATATATATATATATGCGTATATATATGTATATATATATATAATTATATAGGGAAGCTATTTACTATTATATACAAATAAAATGCCTAACGACAGTTTACTTCACAGCAGTAAAAATGTGAACAAAACTATATGTATATATATATATGCAATTATCGGGAGCAGCTAGAACGTTCGACGGCGCATGCCTCACTAACTGCTATCGTCATCATTCGACTCGTCGCGGCCAGTGGTGCTGCCACCCGTCTCGGCTCTCCACTTATCGACGTGATGCGAGGGCTTCTGCTTCTTTGGTGTTGCGTCCTCCTCCGCTTGCCCGGCTCCTCCCTGCTCCTCCTCATCTTCCTCTTCCTCCGTCTTGACTCGCTTGAACTTCGTTCGCCGATTTTGAAACCAGACTTTTACCTGTATCGGGAGAGAGAGAGAGAACACGCTCTGTGTTACGCTCACTGTCGACATGCCAATATAATATATATATATATATATATAATCATGGTCAAAGCCTATATTCCCTGGGGTCCGTTGTCAGTAAGATCATAAATAGTAAAGTGAAGAATTATGCAAACGTTATAGCATTCATTCATCTACTTATGATCATTCCGACAACGGGTCTCTGGAATTTTCTTCTGAAAAAAATATATACATAAAATTATATAGGAGAATAGTAATAATTATGATGCGAAAGACATAAAAAGAAATATCCCGGATACACGCGGATATAGAAGAAACTATTCCGAAGAAAAACGAACATTGCAGCTATTTTAGAAATCTTGTCAGCTGCGCATTCGCACTGCGCGCTAGCTCGCATTCGTTCTTGTTCTCAAATCTACTGTTTATGCAAATCCATTGCTGCGGGTAAAACTAGCTTTCGCTAATTGCTATACTTCTGACAGGAAAACGCCCGCTACAGAAGTCAGAAACGATCGGTATTCGGCTATAGTATATAACAGCAGTTTGTTGTCTATTACCCCGTACAAGGAAAAACACAGGGTAGCTAGGTAGACCACGTGCGCAAGCCGGTAGCAACGTAAACCGAAACCGCAGCTGCTTCTACGATAAAATTGGCAGCTATGACTGGCTGCCCTGTTGTTTCTCTGCTACGGCAAAAATATAGGCTAGCGCACCAACTACCCCATAGTGGTTCTTCCGCTAATTTTATCGTCACACACTAGCTATATATATATATATATATATATCTTTATTTATTTATTTGTGGTCTGTTAGTGATTGCCGTGGCTGTTCGACCATGATGGTATCACACAGTCGCTCGCTCGCCGAGTACAGAAGCGCCCGCGGCGATGATGGCACTTGACAATCACGTTCGTATATTTGCCGCGTCGCGTGTGAAGATCCTCGTGGAAATATGCGCTCTTCACAAAGACTTGGCGCGAAGGAAAGAGATTAGCCGGAGCCGTTGTTGTTATGAGCGCTGTTTTTTTTTCTGCGCGCGCATGCATACGCACACCACCCTTTACATTACTCTTCTATAGGCTTATAGATGTGGGAGGTACGATGAAACCGTAGGGTGCGGTGAATAGGGAAATGGTGGGGGAGAGAGAGGGAACAGGGTGTGGGTTTGAATGATATATAGATAGATCGATAGATAGATAGTTAGATAGATAGATAGATAGATAGATATATAGATAGCTAGGATATATATATATATATATATAGATAGATAGATAGATAGATAGATAGATAGATAGATAGATAGATAAATAGATAGATAGATAGATAGATAGATAGATAGATA
>NW_014577403.1:184387-186887 GCF_000485595.1 Priapulus caudatus
GTGTGTGTGTGTGTGTGTGTGTGTGTGTGTGTAGTGTGTGTGTGTGTGTGTGTGTGTGTGTGTGTGAGTGTGTGTGTGTGCGTGTGTGTGTATACATACAGTGTGTGTGTGCGTGTGTGTGTATACATACAGTGTGTATAGTGTATAATAGGATATCGTGTGTATAGAGTATATTGTATATATATGTGTATATAGTGTGTGTATGCATGTGTATAATATATACGTGAATAAAACGTGTATCGTATTCGATGTTGCGACTCATAGAACATCTTACCGCACCATGCGAACTCGCGAGCAAACGCTCTCGTTGTAAGAGATACACTCGTACAATGTTTGATCAAGCACTCATCTCTCCACTCAACGACTCAACTAAACCTCAGTCTGCAAGCAACTCGTTCGTAGTGGACATGGCAATTTCCGCCTATATACTATAGCGACACAATATTGCTTCTATACACATATCGCAAATAACCACACATCTGTGTTTAGTGACTCGAATCTTTTTTTCTATAAATATAATCGGGAGTAGGATGACAATAAAACATATAAAGACATATCAGACATATGGTATGGCTAAAGACACAACACCTCACAGATAAAAATAATAATAAATAGGATATGAGATAAAGAATAAGAGATAGTACATAAGACATGAGACGTCATACATTAAACGTCACACGTAAAGACATAAATATGACATTGGATAAGAGAGAATAGATTAGTAAAAACAGATATCAGATCAGACTTAAGACGTGAGACATAATACATAAAACATAATATACTATATACTCTGCTAGTATAAGACAAACATCCATGCATCAGTGCACTATAGTCACACGGAACTGCTTCTACATACAACGTGCAAAGTATCTACACACCCCTCTACTTTCTAGTGAGGCATGTATAAATTTATCGCTCGCGCGCACAGATGCACACTGTACGCACGCACGCACGCACGCACGCACGCACGCACGCACGCACACACGCACGCACGCATGCACGCACGCATGGCGTCAGCGAGAGAGTTTAGCGATAATATTTCAGATGATCGCTGCGCTTTGGAAGCCATTTTCTCGCATGCGACAACAGCTTTCCGCCTCCGCGCACGCAACGCTCCCGCGACCACGTACAACACGAGTGTAGAAGCACGCACAGCAACACCAGCAGCAGCACCGCCCCCGCTTCTCTTTCTCTCCTCTCCTCTCCTCTCCTCCCTGCTTTCTCTTCTCTCGCCCCGTAATATCGAGTCGCGCAAATTGGACGGATCTTTGCGCAGGAAATACATTACCGACGTCGCAAAGTGCCGACGCATAAAGGCGCGTGATGTAGTCGCCGGCGCTTGCCGTGTGCGTGCGTGTGTCCGTGCGTGCGTGCGTGTGTGCGTGCGTGCGTACGTGTGTGTGTTCTCTCTCTCGCCCTGTCTCTCCCCCTCTCTCTCTCTCTTTCTCTCTCTCTCTCGATATTGTTCTCTCTCCTCCATCGCCCTCTCTTTCGCGCTCTCTATCTCTCGCTCTCACCCTCCTTCCCCTCTCTTTCTCTCTCGCTTGTCTGCGCTCTCGGTTCTATCCCCCTCTCATACTCTCCTCTCTCTCTCTCTCTCTCTCTTCACACCATCTCGTCCGCTTTTTTCTCCCGACTCCTCGCCCTCACTCCCGTGCCTGCCCCTCTCTCTCACAATCGTTAAACAACCGCAGCCAGCGTGCGTCGCGGCTGAATAGTCGGCAACGGCGGCGAAATGGAAGTTAGTTCAAATCGATTGTTAGGTTGTCTAGCGCCGGAAAAATTCATCGAGGCGCAGGCTTGACTCAAGGCAGGCTGCCGCGTCATCAGGCGCAGCCGCCCGACTCGCTCAATGCATCGACGCGCATTCACCTGTTTTTCCTTTCAGCGCGCTAAATGCATCTACTGACACCTCATATTTATAATTACTTCATTATTACCGATGTCTTGGATATAATTACGAAGGGCCCATTACGGCATAATAACGTTTCCGGCGGGCGATAAAATTAATTTAATTAAAACTTCGATGAGCGATTATGAGATGGCGACGGCTTTGTGGCGCAGCAAGTCTGGCACTCACGCTGCGACCGCCGCCGCGTGTGTTGGTTAAGAGGCGGCGAAATGTGTGCTTGTAGAGGAGAGAGAGACCGTGCGAATATAATCGCGTGCATCGTATGCGTGGCCGTGCGTTTTGCACGCGTGCATTCGTATATGCGAGCGTGCCGTGGTGTGTGCGGCGCGTGCGTGTGTGACGTGCGTGTGCGTGTGGCCGTATGCCCGCGTGCGTGCGTGTGTAAGTGTACGCGTGCGCGCGTGCGTAGTTGCATTGTTGCGTTTCACCATCTATGTTTCTCTGGCCACTTGCAGCAACCAGGGATGAAATGATTACGCAACCACTTCGTTCGCCAATTTTTCCTAGCGTTTAGGCGTTGATTTCTTTGGTCGTCCACACTTACATCATACATATATATATATATATATATATATACACCGACACACA
>NW_014577403.1:189143-190668 GCF_000485595.1 Priapulus caudatus
CGTTCGACGGGTGGACGGATGGACGGACGGACCGACCGTTCGACGGGTGGACGGACGGACGGACCGACCGACCGTTCGACGGGTGGACGGACGGACGGACCGACCGACCGTTCGACGGGCGGACCGACCGCATTACATACGTGTAAGGTTAGTAAAATAGCATGAAAAAAATGGTACTTTAGCAGAATATAGTAGATAAAAAAAAAATATTAGTATAGACAAATAAAGTGAAGTAACAAGGTACTGTAATAATAAAAACATATTGAAATAAAGTGGAAAAACAGTACTTCTCATACTGTCTAATTCGGTAAAACAAAGAGAGAAAGCGAGTACATTATAGTGTAACACATAAGCGCATAGGCCTACCTGAGTTTCGGTGAGATTCAGAGCTCGCGCTAGTTCCTTGCGCTCGGCACCGACGACGTAATGATTATTATCGAATGCATGCTCCAACCGCAACAGCTGCGTCGGACTGAACGCAGTCCGTATCCGCTTCGGTTTGCGGAATGGTTGGAAAAGAAATCCGGCTTCTTCCGGTCCTGAAATATTCGAAATGGTGTCGCTGCTACTAGTTGTGTATCGATAAGTGACAAAACAAGATTTTACCTGCAGTGTATGGTTATCGGTTTACCTGAGTGGCATGATTAGTTGGGCGTTAACCTAAACAATATTTGATATCTAAGCGCTCGCTTAATTATGTTCATTTACTGATATTTGACTGATTATGTACTAATTGATTATTACTAATAGCGAGCTACCTGGAATGATTATTTAGTGGTTATACCTGTGTGAATTTATTTACCTGTGTTTATTGACCCACCTTTGTTTCGTGTTGAGTGATTGGCATGTCTATGCTGATATATAATTATCCTTATAGTTTATTAACGAGTGCCACATTTGTTTTCTATATCATTCTTTGTTATTTCTCATCTAAATTTTTATCATCTTTATTATTATTATTATTATTATATATATATATATATATATATATATATATATATTTATTTATTTATAGATTGCAGGTAAACTCACACGCACGGCACACGGTATCGACTGATTGTGTAATGTGACCTTTTAATTTCCCGTAATTACGTGACGGTGTCGCGCATACAATGCCGCCGCTCGTCGCTCATTGCTTACTCGCTGCCGTAGCTCGCGTGGCTTGTTGCGGCGCAACGTCTGTGATTCTTTGTCACACAGCGGCCGCTTACGTGGCGAGCATCGACTCCGTGTTGCAATAGGGATGTGCGTTGATTAGCGGTATACGCGCGATGGGTTTATTCGATTGCTTGTATTTAGGAGCGAAAATGATATGATTCTGATGTTCACTGATATTATATGATTTATATGATTCAATGGCACATTATTGACCGACCGTCTGACTGATCGACGAACGGGCGGACGGACGAAAGGAAGGACCGACCGACCGACCGCCCGACCGACCAACCAACCGACCGACCGACCGACCGACCGACCGACTGACCGACCGACCGACCGACCGACCGACCGACCGACCGACCGACCG
>NW_014577403.1:191241-196125 GCF_000485595.1 Priapulus caudatus
ACACACACACACACACACACACACACACACACACCCACACGGAAGAAAATATTTAAGCAATCGCGGCGTTTGACACATGCTGACAATAGTGATTACCAGCAGTTAATAGGCAATCGCGAGCCAGTCACCGGCGAAATTAGTCGAGAGAGACGAACTCCCGGCGATATCTGCAGGTGTTCAACGCACCGTTGATGAACTGCGCTGATAGCATGGTCGCCGCATTAACACACCTGAGCAGGTAACGAGCACGACAGGTGGCGCTGTCGGCGGCGGCTCTCGCGAGCCAGGAGAAGGCGCATGTTTAAGGAGAGTTAGGGCGTATATGTACGCGGGGGAGTGGTGGAGGCAGGGTAGCGTTTGTGAGGAGTTGTTGAGGAAGAGTAGTGTATTTAGGCGAGTTGTAGGAGCAGGGTAGTGTATGTAGGGGAGTTGTGGGAGCAAAGTAGTGTATCTAGGGGAGTTGTGGAGGCAAGAAAGTGTATGTAGGGGAGTTGTGGGAGCAGGGTAGTGTATGCAGGGGAGTTGTGGGAGCAGGGTAGTGTATGTAGGGGAGTTGTGGAAGCAGGGTAGTGTATCTAGGGGAGTTGTGGAGGCAGGAAAGTGCATGTAGGGGAATTGTGGCGGTAGGGTAGTATATGTGGGGGAGTTGTGGAGGCAGGGTAGTGTATGTGGGGGAGTTGTAGGAGCAGGGTAGTGTATGTAGGGGAGTTGTGGGAGCAGAGTAATGTATGTAGGGGAGTTGTGGAGAATCTAAATTTTTATCATCTTTATTATTATTATTATATATATATATATATATATATATAGTTAATATATATAATAATATATAAATACCTCGACCACTGCCTTTATTAATGTTCCGAATACTTCGAGAAGCAAACTTTGGATTAATTTTCGACAAGACTCAGCGTGACATATTAGTACGCCTCGCGACGTCACGTCATGACGTAATGAGACCGCTGCACGTTTCCTTTCGTCACAATATTATAGAGGTCGAGCGTTTCCTTTCGTCACAATATCATAAAGGTTGAGAGTTTACTTTTGTCACAATATTAATGCAGAGGTTGTTGTCGTCGGAGTGTACGCGAGGAGAGGCGTGTCACTGCATGCGGTACATACGTAGGTGGTACATGTCTCGCAGTATTTAACCCTATTGTGGTATAGCATACATTCTACAATGTAAACATGCTGGCGTGACAGGCTTGTTATCGCGGGTAGGTCGATTTTAGCTGCACGGTGGATGATCACCGATACCACAATAGACTCATTCTAGAACATTTATGTTAATATTAATGATTCGCTATTATTTTGATGAGTCTCGGAGCACGACATCACATAGGTTAATGCCTCACTGCTGCGAGAATACATGTAAACGTGGGGGTGAGAGAAGGTATGCGGAGACATTGTCACATCAGACGATAAAGGTGATGAAATATTTTGATTGATTAATGATTGCTGATCAGTTCGATTTATTTCGAATCTGTTTTAACGTGTCGATAACTTCTCTCGCTGGGTCCTCTCGGCTCCCCTAGCTCCTCTCTATTTCTCCATTTTATACACTTAAGTTTGATATTGTTCAATATTTAAACTCACAACAAGAGTTGTTGACGCTCTTTCCAGTGCCCGCGATCCAAACACATTATAATTACAGTTCAAACAAATTACGAACGCGTTATCAACAATCCCTCTTAATTGGGTCATTACCACGCGTGTTAAAATCACCATTACTCGTGCTACACACACACACACACACACACACACACACACACACACACACACACACACACACACACACACACACACACACACACACACACACACACACACACATACACACAGACACACACACACACTCAGCCGCACGCCAGCTTTCGGTGATCCTCTAAATAGATGTTCCACCAAAAAAGCAGAACGACACAGCGGCGCTTTGTGGGCGCAGAGCAAACGGAGCACGCGACACACATTCTAACAAAAGCGCAGCGGTTCGCGTCTAGAAAAAACATTGCCGAGCTGCTGGTAGCCGAGCGTCAGGTGCCTGCGTGGCCGGTCTACGCAAATTAATGCCGCGTACGAAATTCCACGCCGAGCGCATTGCGTGTCATCAATATCATTGCGTTCCGCGCCGTGATGTATGCGATGGCACGATGATGACACGGGCCGAGCGAGAGTTAGAGCATGAAGTAGCCGATACTTTACGGATGCGTTAGTAAGGAACATCATGATATGAGGTGAGACCCATACAGCTGGGGCGGTGAGCGTGACTCACAGTTTTAAGCGGAGAGGGGGGTGATCAACCGCGCGCGCGTGACCGCATTTGTTTTTAGTAGGTTTTCATTGGTAATGGGCGTATAATTATATAATTTGCAAAAATAATTCGTTCGCACTCTGCGTCGAATTGCAATAATATTTATTGCTATTTGATTTTTCCATTTGACAAGTGTCCTTTTTTCTACACGTGTTAGCGGGAATTTATTATATATATATATATATGCTATAATGCTTTATAATATATATATATATATATATATATATATATATATAAAGCATTATAGCTATAGTAGCTCTTTTTACTGGGCCGTGCACTATTATACTACGCCGCGTTTACACGCTAGGCAAAGCAAACAGGCACGCTTACATCTCCCAATTTACAACACGCGTCCCTATAGCAAGAATAATTTGTTGAAATACGTGATTGTCTTACACGTAAAATATCATCAAACAATAGAAAGCACCGTAAATAAATAACGATTATATATCTCTTCCCCGCCTTCCTCCCTCCTCTCGTCTCTCTCACTATTTACTTCACTTTCCCTCTCCCTCTATGCTTCCCTCTCCCTCGCTACTTTCTTTCTATTCTCCCTCTCTGATGTCTCTCCCCTTTTCTATCCGCCTTTCTCTCCCTTACGCACGTTAAATTTCGCGCTAACACAGACCGTTTCCCCAAACACGTCTGTGACATGACCAGGCTAGGCTGTCCAGTAAATTCTCGTGATTAACACGTGAAAGAAACTACGCAACGAGAAATCACTGTTGATATAGGACTGTTTTTTTCGAAACAGCTCAAATTTCTCTTACATAGAATAGGATTTTTCTAACTATCTTTATAGAATGGTCATGTCTTATAAAACCCATCTTTCTCCTAGACTTGTTATGCGACTGCAGTTACTCACCGGGGAAGCGATGACGTAGGAAGCGGCCATGTTGCGCCAGCAGCCACGAGAATGGCGGCATCTGATCGCGCTGGTGAGGCAGCGCCATCTGGTGTCCCGGATGCGCCGCCAGCGCCGGATGCGGAAACAGCGGGTGTGGAATGTGCAGCGGATGTCCGCCGCGCTGGTGCTGCTGCTGTTGGCTCTCCCGTGGAGACAGACACAGCTCAGAGGCGCGCAGCCCGGCTAGAGGATTCAATAGCGCCATCGTCGACGCCGCCAGTCCCTGGTTGAAGTTGCCATGGAAGGACGCCGCCAGCCCAGCAGCGCGGTCGGCGGCGGTCGTCATGGCGACGCCGCTGCAGCTGCTGTCCTTCATCAGAGACTCGATGGTGAAGCCGAGTTTGGGCTTCGCTGCGACCGGCGTCACTGGCATCATGTTGTTATATATCATTATACTCTATCACGCGACGACACTGACGACGACGATGACAATGACGATGGCGACGACGAAGCACGCAAAAGCGGTCGCCGACGATTGTCTTCTACGTCGGCCGAGTAGCACACGTCGGCGTCGGCGTCGGCGTCGGCGTCGGCGAGTCTAGTTAACTTGGTCTAGTACTTCGTCGAACGTAGGATACCGGCGATGGTGGCGCCACGTCCGCCAGATACTCACGTGGTGTTCACAGGAAATCTCGCGTCTGTGCGAAGTTCACAAAGAACCTGCGCGTGGTGTATGAATACTGTTCACACAAAGAACTTCATGTTATGTGAAAACAGTTCACATAAAGAAGTTCGTCGTGTAGCAATACTGTTCACTCGGAACCTCGTGACGTGTGTGACGTTCACAAGAATCTTTCCGTTGTGTGTGAATACTGTTCACCGAGAACCTCGCGCCAGGTGTAAATAATGTTCACTCGTAGTGTATGAAGACGGTTCGCTCGCGTTGCCTGCTGTTCAATGAGATATGCCGCGCGTGTAAACACGAGTGAGGGTGAGACTGTTCGCGTTCACATGTGCCTTCGTGATCCGCTACGGACGATGTGACGGTGCGTGGCTACCGAACCACGGTATACATCTATCACCAGCCGGCCTCTCCTTCTCCTCCTCCTCTTCCTCCTCCTCCTAATTCCCTCCCCCCTCACCACCACCGCTCCGCTGCACATGCACATACACTGCGCTACCGAGCGCGTCTGCTAAACCTTTGCATGCGCATGCGCGCGTGCTACGCCCCGCCCACTGGCAGCGGACCCGGCGCGCTGATTCGTCGGTGGGCGGTGCGGTATGGTGCCGAGTGGAATAGACGTTGCCGTGAGCGCGCGCGGGGCGAGTATAATACGCTTAACGATACTTCACGCCGCTGGATGCATCGGGGTAAACAAACTTGGCCTTGGGTGCCGCGCGGGTATGGAGAGATCAACGCATCCACGAGAGAGAGAGAGAGAGAGAGAGAGAGAGAGAGAGAGAGAGAAAGAGAGAGAGAGAGAGAGCGAGAGAGAGAGAGAGAGAGAGAGAGAGAGAGAGAGAGAGAGAGAGAGAGAGCAGAGGCGGAGCGAGAGAGAGAGAGAGAGAGAGAGAGAGAGAGAGAGAGAGAGAGAGAGAGAGCGAGAGAGAGAGAGAGAGAGAGAGAGAGAGAGAGAGAGAGAGAAAGAGAGAGAGAGAGAGAGCGAGAGAGAGAGAGAGAGAGAGAGAGAGAGAGAGAGAGAGAGAAAGAGCGAGAAAGCGCACACGTCTG
>NW_014577403.1:197136-199265 GCF_000485595.1 Priapulus caudatus
CTCTCCCTCGCCTCTACCCTCTACTCCCCCTCCATCTCTCTGCTCTCTCTCTCTCTCTCTCTCTCTCTCTCTCTCTCTCTCTCTCTCTCTCTCTCTCTCTCTCTCTCTCTCTCTCTCTCTCTCTCTCTCTCTGTTGTGTAGATCGATGTGCTAATGCGCGCGTGATATGAGCAGCTAGCAGACGAGTCAGCGACTTCACGCAATTGAAGAGGCGGAGCGCGCGCTCGGTCTCTCGCCGATGCAGCGCGCCGTCCAATAATCTGATCCGGCGAGGAATCCATTATTGCAAATTGACCATTTCATCAGCGCAGTCCACTGTGCGCGTTCGCTAATCTATTCATTAAAGCGTTATAGATGCTGCTGCTGCCGCTGCGCGCGTGAGCGAGCGAGAGAGATGAAGGGGGATGGAGCGAGTATGAGAGGGGAAGCGAGTGTGAATACATACGAGAAAGAGATAGAGGCAGAGAAAGAGAGCGCGATTGAGAGACAGAAAGAGGGGGAGCGGGAGAATGTGGGAGAGAGCGTTGGAGGGACGGCGAGAATGGGAGAGGGAGCCAAAGAAAGCCAGAGGTGGGGAGAGAAAGATAGAAAGAGAAAGCGGGAATCAGATTAACAGAGAAGTTGTAAGAGCGAGAGCTAGCGATCGGGAGAGATCGCGAGGAAGAGAAAGAGAAAGAGAGTGAGAATACATACGAGAGAGAGAGAGAGAGAGAGAGACAGAGAGAGAAAGAGAACGAGCGAGCGAGCGAGAGAGAGAGAGAGAGAGAGAGAGAACGCATATCTGTATGTATGTGCGTGTGGTGTTGGGCCTTTATGTTAGCACGGCGTGTGCGTGCCTGCCGCTGCTATCCGTAGATTTACCGCGCGTCACTATTGAGTGCGTCTGCCGCTTGCCGCTCGACTCCATTATTTAATACCGTATCCAATTAGGCAAACAGCAGTGCTAAATATCAGCACAATCGAAGACTTAAAGTGGCTCTCGTGTCTAATGCCTCTCTTCTCGCAAACTCTGCACAACGCGCGCAGAATGGCGGGTCGCGCTAATCCGCTGTAAGAGCTAGAAGGCTTGTAGCCGAGACACAGAGCGAGGGGGCGGACCTGTGTAGTGAGGCTAGACCGCGAGAGTGCAAGGGGGTGGACCATGGTAGTAAGGCTAGTCTGAGAGAGTGCAAGGGGGTGGACCATGGTAGTAAGGTTAGTCTGAGAGAGTGCAAGGGGGTGGACCATGGTAGTAAGGTTAGTCTGAGAGAGTGCAAAGGAGTAGATCAGGGTAGTAAGGCTAGTCTGAGAGAGTGCAAAGGGGTAGACCAAGGTAGTGAGGCTAGTCTGAGAGAGTGCAAGGGGTGGTCCATGGTAGTAAGGTTAGTCTGAGAGAGTGCAAGGGGGTGGACCATGATAGTGAGGCTAGTCTGAGAGAGTGCAAAGGGGTGGACCAGCGTAGTGAGGCTAGTCTGAGAGAGTGCGAGGGGGTGGACCAGCGTAGTGAGGCTAGTCTGAGAGAGGGCAAAGGGGTGGACCATGGTAGTGAGGCTAGTCTGAGAGAGTGCGAGGGGGTGGACCAGCGTAGTGAGGCTAGTCTGAAAGAGGGCAAAGGGGTGGACCATGGTAGTATGGTTAGCCTGAGAGAGTGCAAGGGGTGGACCATGGTAGTGTGGCTAGTCTGAGAGAGTGCAAGGTGGTGGACCATGGTAGTAAGGCTAGTCTGAGAGAGTGCAAGGGGGTAGACCAGAGTAGTGAGACTAGTCTGAGAGAGTGCACGGGTTGGGTAGACCAGGGTAGTAAAACTAGCATATAGTAAAACTAGCATGTCATCGAACACTCCCACAACATTCTTTTCAACAGTATGTGGACCGATCTGCATTTTAAATTAGCATTGTTTACATATGTCAACTAAACTAGCACGTGATTTTCGCTTTCGCGAGATGCCATCGACCGGTTGTACCCTGTCTCTATACACTATGTTACCTTTGGAGATAGAATTATACATTTCGAGATAGGGACCAGTTTATAAACGTTTGCGTCGCGTAAGTTTTTGTTATAAACTCCGAAATAATATTTATAATGAATTCATAATGAAATAATATTCATGCAGAAGTAAACAGTAACATGTACGCTGACAGGTGAGACTA
>NW_014577403.1:200555-203948 GCF_000485595.1 Priapulus caudatus
GTCTGTCTGTCTGTCTGTCTGTCTGTCTGTCTGTCTGTCTGTCTGTCTGTCTGTCTGTCTGTCTGTCTGTCTGTCTGTCTGTCTGTCCGTCTGTCCGCTTGTCCATCGTCCGTCCGTCCTTCCGTCCATCCGTCTCTCTGGTTGTTTGTTTGCTTGTTTGTCTGTTTGTTGTTGTCTTCTATATAGTACGACGTTATCCAGTAACCCGGCGCGCATAATCCCCTATATAGCAACTGATCCCTTCCCGGCACTCTCATTTATCCCCACCCACGCCTGACTATTGCACCGGCGGTTGACCTTGTTGCTTGCCACGCATAACACAAGACAACATTAACATAACAATCGAAAACGCTCATCGAAACTAATTGAAATCCCAAAGCGAATCGGTAATAATGCCACTGATTAGAAGCGTGTTTACAGGTACACAAGGGGGCTCTACCCACCGGGCTGAGGACAGGGTGTCTAGCAGGAGCAGCAGGAGGAGGAGCATGGAGAGGAGGAGGGGGAGGAGATGGCAGCTGCGACACTTCCATACGTGGGAACGGCGTGACGCGAAAAGCACATTCAAGCTTACACGGCGCTTTGTTGTCATTGAAACACTAATGCCATTGGGCAACGTTTAACATGTTGACACAACGTATTCCCATTATGGCGCCGCCGCCCGTTGAATGCTGGGAAACAGATACAGGCGACAAAGGGAAGCAAACTGCGTATTTGTGCAAAGGCTTTTGCCGGAGATACGGGGAACGGGCGCGTATCTGCGTCGGCGGTGAGTGAAATAAGGAACAAGTATGCGGGCACTTTTGTTGATTGAATCGTCCTCATTGTAAGCGTGTATGTGTGCGCACCTATATGCTGTAAAACTGAGACGGGCTCTAGAGACACATCACAGCTGTTATTACAAGTTCTAAATGGATGGCTTTTGTGTTATACTCTCTCACCTCTCGCCGTCGTTGTGTTGATGCGCAGAATCGCGTGTCTGCTTTCAGCCATTGAGTGGGTCATCAACGATTAATGCGCATTGTATCATATCTGTCGCTTAACATTTGACCATTATCTCGCATTCTATTCTTTTCTCAGTTTTACATCTACGCTAACGCTAGACTATCTCACTTATTCAATATATAAGAATAAAATGCTTATTCATGATATTTGCAAAATCTGTGTAAATAGCGATGTTTTAGGAATACCCAGAGATGAAATTCCCCAAACACTACCAATTAAATATCGTACGATACTATCCGATACGTATTATACTTAATTAAGATAACAGCATCGATGGAAACTCGTTTGGAATTTCTCTTTGTCACTCCGTCTACTCAGCACAAGCACGTTATTATAGCGAAACAACGGCATACGGAGTGCACCGCCACCGCCGCCGCTAGCCACGCATCGTGACGCTATAGTTATTGTGCAAGACCGACTACTGCTACATTTAATCCTGGTATCTATCCAACCATGAGAGCTGAACCAGCTAATTAAAGATGCGCATATATATGCATGCACATCTTTAATATATATATATATATATATATATACCTTAGTTGACTGCTCCGGACGCGCACACATATATTAAAGGCCGTGGTTCGTGTTTAATCAGGTCGCACGCTCGCACGCACGCACGCACGCACACAAGCGCGCGCACACACACGCAGCAGTCATCGCTCGTGATTGAGTGGGCGTGGTCGCGGCGGCGTGGCGCGACCCCGCCCTCGTCATTATTGCCTCTACCCGCTCATAGTGATCCTAATTAGATTCATCGGCGGGAAATTATAATTACGCGCTAACTGGTAAATCGGAGCAGTCAGTGGCATTGCGCAGATTATAGCACTGGTGGTGGTGAATGTTATCACGGGTGGACGCGCGCATACACTTACAAGTGCGCGCGCATATACACGCTCATGTACACGCCCATATACGCACGCGTGTAAATCCACACGCTCGCATATACACACATCCGCACGCGCGCGCGCGCACATGAAAGCTTATATAGGCACACACCGGCATGCACGCGCAAGCACGTACACAAAGCGGAAGAGAAATTCAGGGACAGAAAGAGGTGAGAGAGAGACAGCTCGCGAGTTATAATGAGAGAGAAAATGTGGGGAAAAGAAAGATAGAGGGCTAGAGACCGTACATGAGTAAGAGACGAGAGACTGTGGTGCAACCGACAGCCCGTGCAGCGGTGCCGGCATGCCGTCGGCAGCCGTCCATGTACATGTGTCCAAGCGACCGGCTGGCGGAATGGAATTTCGTCGCAAACGCCAAACACAAATCGCTTATCAGCGATATCCTTACGCTGTAAGGCGGCGATGGAGAGCGAGAGACAGAAACAGAGGGGGAAGAGGGAGAAAGAGAAAGAGAGAAAGAGCGAGGGGAGAGAAATTGAGCGAACTGTGCGCACATGCACACTCCCTCTTCAGTTAGCGCATCAAATTCAGGGAAGAAAATTACATAATAAACTATTCGACTAAAGTCGAATGCGCAGCGGCGCAGTGAGACCGTACTGTAGCATTCGGGAAACGCACACGTACAAATATTAGTGGCCGTCTAGAGTCGGGACGAATGACCACATTCACTACTATTTTCTTTAACAAAATAATCCACGTGTCCCTGTGACTTGGCAGCCGAGGTTTGTACGATCCTGCTACTGTCTAGATTACTCGCGTGCTTTAGCATAGTGCAGACGACGAGAAATATACCATGATGAGGTCGGTCACCGCAGTAGCGGGATCCACACGTCTACCAGCAAGGTAGCAATTAATGGAATGAATGAGGCAAGAGAGCGAGAGAGAGAGAGAGAGAGAGCGAGGAAGGGGACGGGAAAGAGGAAAAGGGAAAGAGCTAGAGAGAAAGAGACAGAGACATAGAGAAGCAGAGCGAGAGAGCGAGAGAGTTAGAGATAGGGAGAGAAAGCGAGAGAGAGCGCGAGCAAGAGAGCGAGAAAGAGAGCGAGAGGGAGAGAGAGAGAGATAGAGAAATACAGACAGCGAGAAACAGAGAAATAGACTGAGACAGACAGAGAGAGAGTGAGAGAGAAAGAGAGAGAGAGAGAAAGAGAGAGAGAGAGAGAGAGAGCGAGAGAGCGCGAGAGAGAAATAGAGAGCGCGAAACGGGAGAGACGCCCCTCGGCCATTTTTACGCGGAGATAAGGTCTCGTTCTAATTACAAGCTCGCGCCGCGTGGAGTGGGCGCGTGCGTGAGAGAGCACCCCGTCACTTCGATGATTGATGGCCAAAGAGACGGATCAACTCCGCGACGGCAGCGACGACGGCGACGATGCCCGCCGGCAACGCCCACTAGCGGCGACGCACGCACACACACACACACACGCGCGCGCGCGCGCACACACACACACACACACACATACACACACACACACACATACACACA
>NW_014577403.1:203958-212491 GCF_000485595.1 Priapulus caudatus
ACTGATTCGGCTTTGGTTCAATTAATTTCGATGAGTCGTTTTCGATTGATTATGTTTAATGTTGTTTGTGTGTAGTGCGCTGGCAAGCAACAAGGTCAAACCGCCGGTTGGCAATAGTCAGGCGTGGTGGGATCAAATGAGACGTGCCGCGGAAGGGTTCAGTTCTGCTATTAGGGGATTATGGCGCGCCGGTTTACTGATAATCGTCGTAGTCTATATAGAAGACACCAACACAACAGACAAACAAGCAACAGCAACGGCAGAGAGACGATGGACGAAGCGACGGACGGACGAGGGACAAGCGGAGCAGACGGACAGAAAGACAGACAGACAACAGACAGACGGACGGAGCAGAACAGACAGACAGACAGGACAGAGCAGACGAGACAGACAGACATACAGACAGACAGACAGACAGACAGACAGACAGACAGACAAACAAGACAGACAGACAGCAGACACAGACCGATAGACCAGACAGACAGACAGACAGACAGACAGACATACAGATAGATAGAACGACAGACAGACAGACAGGCGGACGGACAGACAGACAGATAGACAGACACCAGACCAGGTAGGCAGCCATAGGAGAGCAGCTAACTACCTGCATGCGGTAACCACCATGCACCTTATCGCCATCAAAACACAATTACACCGTCTAGTTCATCAGCGCAACACGACCAAACAAATATATCTAGTACCTAATAACTCCCCTACATACACTAACCGGCCTCCATAACTCCCCATACATACACTACTCTACCTCCACAACTCCCCCACATAATACACTACCTGCTCCGCTACACCTCCCCAACGCCATACTACCTGCCTCCACAAACTCCCCTACATACACCTACCTGCCTCCACAACTCTCCACACAATACTAACCCTTCTGCCTCCAAACTCGCCACACATACACTACCCTGCCTCCACAACTCCCCCAAACAGCAACTACGCCTGCCTCCACAACTCCCCCACAACATACTACCCTGCTCCACAACTCCCTAAAAACCATACACTACCTACTGCTCCACAACTCCCCCACACATACTACGTTTGTCTCGGCAACAACTCCCCTAACATACACTACCTTGCCTCACAACTCGCCCTACATACAACTATACCCTGCTCCCACAACTCCTCTACATTACACTACGCTACCTCCACAACTCTCCTACAACACCTACCTACCCTCCACAACTCCCTACGATACACTACCCTCTGCCTCAGACACCTCCCCCCACACATACTACCGCTTGCCTCCCACAACTCCCTACACTACACTACCCTGCCCTCTCACAACTTCGTCCACACATACTCCCTGTCTTACAACTCCCCCTATACATAACTGACTACGTCCTTCCACAACTCCCCACATACATTACTCCTGCTACCCACAACTCCCCTACATACACTACCCTGCTCCCACAACTCCCCGCCACATACACTACCCTGCCTCCACAACTCCCATCATATACTACCCTACCGCCACAATTCCCCTACATGCACTTTCCTCCTCCAGCAACTCTCCTAGATAACACTCCCTTCTGCTCCCACAAGCCCTCCTACATACACTAACCCTGCTCCCACAACTCCCCTACATACCACTACCCCTGCTTCCAACAACTCGCCTACATAACACTTTCTTGCCTTCCACCACACTCCCTAGATATCAGCTATTTGGCTCCACAACTCCCCTACATACACTAC
This sequence comes from Priapulus caudatus, assembly GCF_000485595.1. Classification (NCBI taxonomy): domain Eukaryota; kingdom Metazoa; phylum Priapulida; class Priapulimorpha; order Priapulimorphida; family Priapulidae; genus Priapulus; species Priapulus caudatus. The sequence goes on from NW_014577403.1 coordinate 205,672, forward strand.
CTGCTCCACAACTCGCCTCATACACTTTCTTCGGCCTCCACAACTCCCCTACAACACTACCTCTTCCAAACCTTCCCCTACATACATTATCTCTGCTCCCACACACGCCCTAAGCATACACTAGCCACTGCTCCACCAACCCCCCAACATACTACCGCCTGTCTCACACCACCTCCCTACTACACCTACCTCGTCCTCCAGCAACTCCCCTACATACATTACTCTGCTCCCAAACTCCCCTACATACACTAACCCTGCTCCACAACTCCCTACATACACTACCCTCCCCACAAACGTCCCCTAAATACAACTACCGTTTCTCCATAATACTCCGCTCTACATACACTACTCGCTCTCACAACTCCCCTACATACATTAACTTCGTTCCACCAACTCCGGCTACATACACAAAAAACTGCTTCAAAAGTTCCCTCATCACTACCCACTGCTCGCCACAACATTCCTAACATACACGTACCGCTGCTCCCACAACTCCACTAAAATACACTACTCTTCTCAAAACTCCTCACAAACGCTACCCTGCCTCCACCAACTGCCCCCCGTACATATCACGCCTAACTCTCCTAAACATGCGTGGTCTTCTCCTGGCTCGCCGAGAGCGCCGCCACAGCGCCACCTGTCGTGCTCGTTACCTGCTCAGGTTGTGTTAAGCGGCGACCATGCTAATCAGCGCCGTTCATCAACGTGCGTTGAAGCAGCCTGCAGATATCGCGCGGAGTTCGTCTCTCTCGACTAATTTCGCCGGTGACTGGCTCGCGATTGCCTATTAACTGCTGGAATCACTATTGTCAGCATGTGTCAACGCCGCGATTGCCTTAAATATTTTATAAATGTGTGTGTGTGTGTGTGTGTGTGTGTTGTGTGTGTGTGTGTGGTGTGTGTGTGTGTGTGTTGTGTGTGTGGTGTGTGTGTGTGTGTGTGTGTGTGTGTGTGTGGTGTGTGTGTGTGTGTGGTGTGTGGTGTGTGTGTGTGTGTGGTGTGTGTGTGTGTGTGTGTGGTGTGGTGTGTGTGTGTGGTGTGTTCGTGCGTGTGTGTGCAGGGTGTGTGTGTGTGGTGTGTGTGTGTGTGTGTGGTGTGTGTGTCGCGCGCGCGCGTGTGCGTGTGCGGTGTGTGTGTGCCTGTGTCCTATGTGTGGTGTCGTGGTATGTGTGTGTATGTGTGTATGTGTGTGTGTCGTGTGTGTGTGTGTGTGTGTGTGTTATCACTAAACCTGCCCTTTTTTATAATCCACCTAAATAAGAACTGTGAGTAAATTTAAGTAATTGTACGAAACTTACGTATAGGGATCAATCTTAAACTTACGTATAGGGATCAATCTTAAACTTACGTATAGTGCTAACCTGCATTCAACACAGCTCTGTGATTGTTTGTATTTAACAAAACAATACATCTGCTGGTCTATTGGATTCTGAATGGAAATACAGTAGGCCTACTGTAATGTGGAAACAATACATCTGCTTATTTCTCATGTGCTGACAAGAACTATGTTTCACTGAAGAGACGCTTGTATCCTTGTTTGATAATATTTTACATTTGCAGATATATGTCAATAATGCAGTACTGTGTCTCAATAACAATGCCAGGGTGCTGGCACATTCATCGATATTGTTGAGCTCGTCTTTTTTTATTTTACCTGCGTTTCTTTTTAAGTCTTCATCTGCATGGAAAATTAAGAACCTACTTTAAAATCTTAGCCTAAAACAGATTCTTATGTAAAGGGGTCTAAATGGGAAATTTTAGCCTAACATGTTCTTAAAATCTATGTTCTTATACGCGGGTTATTACTGTAGTGTGTGCGTGCGCGCGTGCGTTGTCTGTGAGTAACAGCCCGCGAGAGATGGAGGGGTGAAGAAAGCGAAAGAGAGATAGAGAAAGCGTAAGCATGATACACGAGTTCAAATAAGGTCACAGCGCCATCTCGCGGTGGATATTTATCGTAGTTTCGTATGCTGCACGCTGTTGGGCATCGATGTTGGGTGCGATATGGAACGATAAGATATGGATGAAAAAATTTTGATGGGACGCTAGAATTACTTCAACAAGTGCTTCAGATCGCATTTCATAAAGAAATAAAGATCAAGAAAGAGAGAAGAGCAGAAAATCGACAATAAAAATACGAACAACGGCAATTATAAACGTGTATGGTAAATTTATTCAGTGAAAACAAAACGCGTAACCAAGCGAGAGAGTGAGAGAAAGCGAAAAAACAAGTTTCCCCAAATCGCCGCGAATGTGCGCATCAAATTCATCGTAACAGCAACCTCTGTATTATAGTACGATCACGTACAACAAATGTGCCGTAAAAAATCACTTCAACGGCGAGAGGTGTTGATCACAAGCAGCTAATTGAGAAACTCTCCATTTTCGCTCCCTCCCTGCCCCTCACTCGGTGTGTTATTGCCAGTCTAGCGTTTGAAGTAGGCGTGAACGCACTAGCGAACCGGTGTGGGGCCAAACGACCACAAATATATGTGTACTATAGAACATCTATGGTGGAGACAACAGTCCACAACTCTTTCCCAACGTCATACGGGGTCAACGTGACAGCTAGCTAGACCGAGGGGGTGGGGGTGGGGGAACTTTGTGTACAACGATCAAAACTACGGTATCGTCTAACGTGAATCAAACCGATGGTGTAAAAACAAATTAGTGAAACCGTGTCTGTGTGATCGTTATTACTGACACCGCCTATTGTCCCACCCCCAGTTTATTTTAACAATGGGGAAATTACGTCACTCGCGCTCGCACACGATGCACGGGAATGGCGTGTGTGTGTGTGTGTGTCTGTGTGCGCGCGTGCGTGTGTGTGTGTGTGTTTGTGTGGTGTAGGGGGTATCTATGTGCCCTACCGCGCGGGAGAACGCGTCGGAGACTATGACGCTAATGGATGACAGGTCCGGGAGCCGGAAACGCGCATTTTCTTCAATTTGGAACTACTTGTGACGCCTTTTCTACGTGTCCGTTTTTTCATCATCATCATCACCATCATCATCATCACCACCATCATCATCATCATCATCATCATCATCATCACCATCATCGTTGTTATCGTCAACAGATACCGCCGCGGTCGTTGGTTGGGGAGGCAATTTGCGGCGGCCCGCGGCAGAGTACGTTACCCGCGGGTGTGCTGCTTTTAATTCCCGCGACTTGCGCACACACATTAAATAAATCAGGGTCAATTTGCGCCTCTGTAATTCGCCCCGTCATGCAGCAGCGACTGGCTGGCTGGCTGAGAGAGAGAGACGTAGACTAGACAGAGAGTGATCGCGCTGTTTTAAACGCTCAGCTTCTTTTGCACGCTCTTCTTTTGTAGACTGTTGGTTTTCTCTCTTTTTTTCTCTCTCTCTCTCGTTCTCTCTCTCTCTTCCGCGCTCTATATGTCTCCTTTTATAGATTATAGTCATACTAAGAAGTTTTTTTCTCTCGCTTTCTCGCGTTCGTCCTCTCACTTTCTCTCTCGTTCTCTCTCTCTTCCGCTCTATCTTGCTTTTCTCTTATTCGCTATGACGCGCCTTGTCTCCTCCATCTTTCTCTCCTCTTGTTCTCTCGGCTTTTATAAATAAACAAAGTTTTTGCGCTCACTCTTTTTATAATCATACCACCAATATTTTCCTCTCTTCATCTATTCCTCTCTCTCTCCCTCCCACTCTCTCGCTCTTTATCTCACCCCTCTCCTGTCTCTCTCTCTCTCTCCGCCTCTCCGCGTGAAAATTTAAAACAGGCGCGTCAAAGAAGACGGCTAAACGACGCGGCGTTTCTGTTTGCGGAACGGCGATCGCTTACGCGGCAAAACAATGGCCTGGATTGACACGCATCCCGCCGCTCGGCCCGTAATCAGCTAAACAAGCGGGTAAACATCGATTCACGCATGCACCGCGAACAACCGGTTCCTGCTGCCGCTGCTGCCGTGAGCATGATGACGATGATGATGCACACTGCTGCTGCTGCTGCTATGTGCGCCTGATGATGATGATTATGAAGATGATGATGATGATGATGACGAGGATGATTATGATGATGCCGACGACGATAATGATTATGATTAGGATGATGATGATGATATAAGCTGCTGCTGCTTGCTAATATTGCTGCTGCTGCTGCTGATACTACTGCTGCTACTGCTGTTACTACTGCTACTGCTATTGCTGCGACTGATGCTGCTGCTACTACTGCTGCTGCGGCTGCTACTGCTGTGTGCGTCAGGGTCACCATCTCGTGTGCCGCTTCGAATACGCGTAAGTCTCCTTCTCCATTTCTTTCTATACCCATCTTCCTTCACGGCTTCCTCCTCTTCCTCTTGTTATTTTTACTCTTTCGTCTCTCCTTTTCCCTTTTCCTCCTTCTCTTACTCTTAATCTCCTATGCATACGTTTCCAGCCAACACAAGATCCGCTTCTTCTTTTTCTTCCTCAGCCTCTACTTCTTTATCACCTTTTCCTCCTTCCTTTCGTCCTCATTTTCCACCACCTTCTTTTCCGCCCATATTCCTTCTCATTGACTCCTACCGCTCACTACTAACACGTATACGTATATATGTACCCACGCACGCACGCACATATGCACACAGACATACACGCACACATGCATGTACTCTCTCTCTCTCGATTGTGCGCTCTTTTTTCCTCTCGCTGTCATTATCTCTCTCACATACACACAATCACACATACATACGCACAAAGCTACAAAAGGTCAATAGGGATATTATCAGAAGTGAATAAGGTGGTTTTATTCACTGCTGATATGATTATAATCACTATTACTATTGGCAGTATTATTGGTTGTTATATCTAATTTTGGTGTGTATTCTCAAACGAACTCATGGGTCGAGCAGAAGCGCAGCGACCGGTGTCTGTAGATTCTCCGAGCGACGGACGGTTTAGTTGCCTCAGTAGTTCTCATTACTGCTGCTCTGTCGGGTCCTCATAGATGGAGACACACACGTGCCACGAGACATGCAGACGACCGCTATCTAACCGCTATCGTCTGCCCGGACTAAGCGCATCTCATTTTGCATCTCATTTTGTAATTGGGTCGTTCGTTTCGTCGTCTTTGTGTTGCCTATCTCTGTCCACACGCGGAGTCGCACTTTGTCGCGGTGCGGTGGCGTCAGTGAGTGGATTCCGCCGCATGGTTAGTACAGTCTTTACTGTGAGCGTGTGCGTGTGCATGCATGTCTGTATGCATGCTTCATTCGCGCGTGCGCGTGTGTGCGTGCGTGCGCGCGTGTGTGTGCGTGCGCGCGTGTGTGCGCGTGCGTACACGTGTGCGTGCGTGTGCGTGCGTGCGCATTTCTTCGTTCATTCTTTCGTTCGTTCGTTTGTTCGTGCATGCGTGTGTTCGGGCATGCTTGCGTGCGCGTATGCGTTCGTTTGTTCGTGTGTGCGTGCGTACGCGCGTACGTGCATCTGTTCGTTTGTGCGCGTGCGTACGCGCGTGCGTGCATCTGTTCGTTTGTGCGCGTGCGTACGCGCGTGCGTGTGTTCGTTCGTACGTGCCTGCGCGTTTACGAACTTGTGTCCGCGTGAGACGGCGGCAGGATAAAAGCTCTATAGAATCGCGGAGCGGCCACTGTGGCCTGTCTTGTCCCGCGCGCTGGCGGTCTCTTTTTCAGGGCGCCCGCTGAAATGGTTAAACTGTATACACAGCGCCACAATAGGGCGTATTTTGCCAGGTGGAGCGATTTCTTCGGCTTGAACCGCTTGTACAAACATCTCGCCAACGCCCGGCACAGAGACGCTCGCATCATTATCGTGGTTAATTGGCTCAAATCGAAGACAAGCACTCGGCGGACCGCTGGAGCGCAGGCGCTCGGCGGTGTGGGAATTAATGCGATGCCGAGCTAAACGTACGCGCCTTCTGTTGTCATAATGAATTGGTGACTCCGGTGTGATGATTCTGCGCATTACTATGGATGCACCTTTGTTTTTAGCGGAGAGATGCGCACACACGCGCGCACACAGCTATTCCTTGTGTTTGGTCACGAAAACGAGAGCAGAGAGGTAGCGCGATGAGAGTTCGGGAGAATGAGAGCAAAAAAGCGCACAAAAAAGTGAGACGGTAAAGAGAGAGAGAGAGAGAGAGAGAGAGAGAGAGAGAGAGATAAGAGAGAGAGGGAGAGATAGAGATAGGAGAGAAGAGAGAGAGAGAGAGAGGAGAGAGAGAGAGAGAGAGAGAGAGAGAGAGAGAGAGAGAGAAGAGAGGAGAGAGCGACACCGTCCGCACACAGACTTTGTGTACAACGATCAAAACTACGGTATCGTCTAACGTGAATCAAACCGATGGTGTAAAACAAATTAGTGAAACCGTGTCTGTGTGATCGTTATTACTGACACCGCCTATTGTCCCACCCCAGTTTATTTTAACAATGGGGAAATTACGTCACTCCGCGCTCGCAAACGATGCACGGGAATGGCGTGTGTGTGTGTGTGTGTGTGTGGCGCGCGTGCGTGTGTGTGTTTGTGTGGTGTAGGGGGTATCTATGTGCCCTACCGCGCGGAGAACGCGTCGGAGACTATGACGCTAATGGATGACAGGTCCGGGCCGGAAACGCGCATTTTCTTCATTGGAACTACTTGTGACGCTTTTCTACGCGTGTCCGTTTTTTATCATCATCATCACCATCATCATCATCACCACCATCATCATCATCATCATCACCATCATCGTTGTTATCGTCAACAGATACCGCCGCGGTCGTGGTTGGGGAGGCAATTTGTGGCGGCCCGCGCAGAGTACGTTACCCGCGGGTGTGCTGCTTTTAATTCCGCGACTTGCGCACACACATTAAATAAATCAG
>NW_014577403.1:218835-223796 GCF_000485595.1 Priapulus caudatus
TGGGGGTGGGGGTGGGGGTGGGTTTGGGGAAGCGAACCATGATAACACCTGATAACTTCCTCACCCCATGCTGGAACGTGCTCTTCCTCTACGCTCCCGGATGTCAACAGCAGAAAAACTACGCTGTACACAACGTCAAGTGTAGTGAATAAAAACAAATATTGTTTCTCTTCGCCACCTGATAACACATAACCAGGAGCACGTAATTATATATATATAAGCAGTGTACGTGGCGCTGCTACGGCAGTTCATGAGTAAACCTCATGCTAGCTAGATCTAGAGACATCACGATCGAGTAGAGAGCGAAGAGGGAGGAGGGCAGTATAGTGAATTATACGTCGGAGAGTACCATACAGGTTTATTACGTGTTAGGGTCAGGAATAATGATAAATTCTCCCAGAAACGCGTGCTTTAAATTAGCACCAAAGATTCGCCGATCATTGCACCATGAAAGGAAGCGTTTTACATGCGGTTAGTTCACGATTTTAGTCACCAGTCCCTGTTGAGTAACGTAGCTTTTACGACGATAGGTAAATGTATCACTAAACCTGCCCTTTTTTATAATCCACCTAAATAAGAACTGTGAGTAAATTTAAGTAATTGTACGAAACTTACGTATAGGGATCAACCCTGACAAATTTGTTCTGTCTCCCGCGTACAGCCAGCGAGATCAATGCACACAAAACTTATTCCATACCGATGACATTTTGCTTATTGTTAATACAGGAAAAAATGAGAAATAGCCGTCCTACGTAAATCCCTGAAGAGTAGTTAAATTATGTATAACATACACCGAAAACCTAGAACCGTTCTACACTGCACAGCTTATAAACTGAACGTAAGAGAAATTTTTTTGGAAAGCTTTTTTTCTACAAACACAATTTTTTATACTTTTTTGAAAGACTTTAAATGGTTACTTTAATACTTTTTCTGTACCGACTTTTTGGTTTATGAACGCTCGGCCGCTCTACAACTATCACAAATTACTCTTGCTCACGTATCAAGCATGTTCGCTCTAACCGAAATAGAGCGCAATAGATACGTCGCATAGTGTCAACACCTTGCCCACTTGCACGGTAAATGTAAATATCATTGCTTTTTTTCTTTATTGATCGCAGCATGTTTTCCCCTAATGCAAGACTCTCTCTCTCTCTCTCTTTCTCTGAGAGGCATGAACTAAAATAAGACTGCGACGGAATCAGGTTCAAGGACCCGGGTGGGCGCGGTGCCAAATGTAAGATTGGTGGTGGTCAGAGACACAGACGCCACTTCAATCAACAATCACTTTTTAATAAGCGGAATATTAGTCGGGCGTTAACGAGCGCACGGCGATCGTTAACGGACGACTGGCGGAAATTGGTAATTGAACGAGACGTCGGAGCGACATACCCGTAACATGACGAAACGCGCTGCACGCCTACCAGCACACGACGTGCGAAAAGAAGTCCTAATACGCACCATATACGCACACGACATGCGAAAAGAAGTCCTAATACGCACACGACGGAATCCTGCGACAAAACAGAAAACTTCTCCGAAACGGATGGGGTTAACGTCGCGCGTCATCGTTGTCGTTTCCTGTCGCAAATACCCATCCGAGATATTTCCACATATTAACTAGTCCAAATAGTCTGATACAATTTGCTCTGTCCGAGTGAATACATCCGACATCATTGCAGAAGCAAATATATTACATATATAATTTAATATACATGGGAATCTACGTATTTCATTGTACAACCTCCCAATTCAAATCGTAGAATAATGGTCAAATACGATGCATACGCTACAGTATTGCCCGATGACGTCTCGGTTACAGGAAATCTGTAATATACTGCCCGGGATATAAAAAATAATCTAAGCAACCTATGCGTATGGCAAGAACCGGTGGAAATAACGAAGAAATGCTGCAAATCTGCATCAAACCAATTCATAATCGAATCCGAACAGCAGTTATGAAATCACATACAAACACACACACTTTATACAGCATATGCATTCTTAACGGCTGCAAAGTTCTAGCCGTGTTCCTACCCTTTTAAATCTCATGGTGTAGAATGGAATTGAGTGAGTAGATGAAGGCAAGATGCAGCAGAGAGCTGTGGCAGAGCGACTCGGATGTTCGCTTAAACATTTCAGTCACTCGACTCTGTTAAGATGACCAACACGGCGCGCGACATCAACGCACACATGACAGAGTCCTCAGCTTACGTGCATATGCCAAGGTTTTAACGATGCCACCAGAGGCATCTGACATGTACCATGCATGCCACACGAAGAAACAGTATAGCACTGAAAAGACGTTGAGAGAGATCGACTTTGCCGGAGGTGGCGACGGGGAAGCAGACTCTAGCTAGGCAGCGAAAAAATTACAAAAGCTGGGACCAACCAAGTCTATCAGAGAGTCTAACAAGGCTGTGCGGAACACGAAAGTGGTGAGGGAAACCAAGGGGAACACAGAAAAGGGGTGGCAGATAGCGAGAGCAGTAAGGGCTCACGCAAGATTGAAGTGCACGGGGAAAGGAGGGGGCGCTCGTACAGTTTTTTTCTCTCATTACAATATATTTACAACCTGTACCCTGTTACCGTGGCGAAGAGGCCTCCACAGCGACGACAACGCGGCAGAGCAGTACGGCCGTCGTTCGTAGGAAGTATCGACACGTTTCGCGCGTGCGCCGTCGCGCCGCGCGATGCGAACGTCTCTATCTGTCGCTTGTCTCCCAGCGCGGCACAAATTCTTTCGCAAATGGGTTGAGGCCAGTGTTATTAAGCTGAAACGGAACACACAAAAAGCTCATATACGTACATCCAGTGCATAATGCACAAAAACACATGAAAACATCTATAACCATCTCTCTCTCTCTCTCTCTCTCTACACACGCACACACACGCACACGCGCACGGTCCTGCCGAAATTCGTCTGTACGCTATTTAGTCACGCGCGCCGCGCTGTAAGCCGTGGCGCCCGCTTCCGCCGCCGTCGCCGCTGCCGCGTCGCACGCTGCTGTTTTACCGCCGCTCCCTGCGCTCATCAATTAGTCGACCCTCGCTACGTAGTAATTACTCCATTACTCGGCGACAATGTTTGCTGAATGGTACGGCGCGGTTTTGTTCGCCGCACGTCAATCTGCGAGAATGTAAGTGCTCTCTCATAATAATGCACCGCTGCGGCTCATCTCGTTTTGATAGGTTTGTATGTATCGACGGGGAGAGCGAGTATCGCAGAAAGCCTATATCGCGCAGAAGAAAACCGCAATCCATTCTCTCTCACGCGCTCGCCGATTCTATTCATGCCACTGGCGGGGAAACGACGAAGCCCTTTTCTACATCGCACTCAATCAAACCGGTATGAGCGCCTGTAATAATAATGATGATGACGATGACGATATTATAGCGAAGTGGAAATGAGCTAATTTTCGTCGAAATGGAGCGGCGGTCTTCTGCTGCCGGGACAACGCGTACGTATGAGCGTTGGGGTTATTCTACGCGTGATAGCCAGCCAATTCTGAGTTATCTCCTGCAGCATAACCCGGGGAAAGCTGTGACGGCATTACTGACTGTCGGTGACCCAGGGGCGTGTACAGGGGGGGGGGGTCCAGGGGGTCCGGACCCCCCCCGCTCGCAAGTTTGGGTTACGGTTAGACCCCCCACCCCTGGTTCAAATCCTGTACACGCCCCTGTGACCGCGACTGTACTGGTAGCGCTAGGTCGGACTGAGCCAGCCTTTGGGTTACACACGTTCACGGTCTCTAGATGTTAGGTTAGCTTGTCGGTGTTTCGGTCTGAGTGTCAGTCAACGGGTTGGCGTGGATGTCGTACGTAAGCACAGCGGAGGACACTGACGTCACGACCATACTTTGGTTCATAGAAACATATGCCCACCCAGTGGAGGACATCGGTGACACGTGAAGCAGAGAAATCTGTTGTAGGCATCCAGTGGAACTACAGTAATAACCCGCGTATAAGAACATAGATTTTTCCAAGTTAGCCTCAACATGTTCTTATATAAATGGTGCTTACTGAAAAATTAGGCTCAAAAGGTTCTTAAATAGGTTCTTAATTGTTTCTACTTTTAATATGTATAAGCTTATACTTGATCAGGAGGACCGGCAGTTTTGTAGAAGATGGTGGCCGAAGCAAAAACTGGTGGCCTCCGGGTCGGCACTATTTTCGAACGCTGCATGCACTCCATGTATATATAATAATTATATATATATATATATATATTATAGAGAGAGAAGAGAGAGAGAGAGATGGTTATAGATGTTTTCATGTGTTTTTTGTGCATTATGCACTGGATGTACGTATATGAGCTTTTTTGTGTGTTCCGTTTCAGCTTAATAAACACTGGCCTCAACCCATTTGCGAAAGAATTTGTGCCGCGCTGGGAGACAAGCGACAGATAGAGACGTTCAGGTCGCGCGGCGCGACGGCGCACGCTCGCGAAACGTGTCGATACTTCCTACGAACGACGGCCGTACTGCTCTGCCGCGTTGTCGTCGCTGTGGAGGCCTCTTCGCCGCGGTAACAGGGTACAGGTGTAAATATATTGTAATGAGAGAAAAAAACTGTACGAGCGCCCCCTCCTTTCCCCGTGCACTTCAATCTTGCGTGAGCCCTTACTGCTCTCGCTATCTGCCACCCTTTTCTGTGTTCCCCTTGTTTCCTCACCACTTTCGTGTTCCGCACAGCCTTGTTAACTCTCTGATAGACTTGGTTGGTCCCAGCTTTTGTAATTTTTTCGCTGCCTAGCTAGAGTCTGCTTCCCCGTCGCCACCTCCGGCAAAGTCGATCTCTCTCAACGTCTTTTCAGTGCCTATACTGTTTCTTCGTGTGGCATGCATGGTACATGTCAGATGCCTCTGGTGGCATCGTAAAACCTTGGCATATGCACGTAAGCTGAGGACTCTGTCATGTGTGCGTTGATGTCGCGCGGCCGTGTTGTCATCTGGAGCCGCCCG
>NW_014577403.1:228111-239949 GCF_000485595.1 Priapulus caudatus
CTGGACGCGCCTCGCGGCTGTTACTCACAGACAACGCACGCTGCGCACGCACACACTACAGTAATAACCGCCGTATAAGAACATAGATTTAAGAACATGTTAGGCTAAAATTTCCCATTTAGACCCCTTTACATAAGAATCTGTTTTAGGCTTAAGATTTTAAAGTAGGTTCTTAATTTTCCATGCAGATGAAGACTTAAAAAGAAACGCAGGTAAAATAAAAAAGACGAGCTCAACAATATCCGATGAATGTGCCAGCACCCTGGCATGTTTATTAAGACACAGTACTGCATTATTTATATATATTCTGCCAAATGTAAAATATTATCAAACAAGGATACAAGCGTCTCTTCAGTGAAACATCAGTTCTTGTCAGCACTATGAGAAATAAGCAGATGTATTGTTTCCACATTAGAGTAGGCCTGTTGTATGTCCATTCAGAATCCAATAGACCAGCAGATGTATTGTTTTGTTAAATAAAAACAATCACGAGCTGCTGTTGAATGCAGGTTAGCACTTTCTAATGTCACTAATACTGAGTTCTTCGGCAAATTCTTTGGTTTGAAGTTTCCTTGTGAACCTCTTCAAGTAACCCCTATTTCCAACCAACCTATAATCAACAGGGATTTCAAGGCCCCTCCCTTGGCCAGCATTGTAGCGATTGCCAATACATTCTGCCTCAATTTCCCCATAATCGTCTAGGAATTTGTAATATAAGTTGGAAAGTTCAATTGGGACATGTCCGACCATTTCACCATCTTGGTTCTTCACAGCAACTGCATATTTGTCGTTGTCATTGTCTCTTTCAATCAAAGCACTGAAAATCTTACACTGTAGCCCATCATGGGTATTAATTAGCAAAAATTGCAGTTCTTGTAAGAAAATTTTAACCAATTCTGAACCGGCACTTTTTCCCCTCATATTACGCTGAAATACTACGGTTATCGCAACGGCTGCTTAGACAAACTTGTAAACGGGAGCGCATTCTAATATGCTCCGTTCCTGAGCGTAGACAGGGTATCCAAAACATCTAAAGCCGAGGGCATGAACTCCCTGAATGCATGATTCGCCACACGAACAAAACCTCGTGACAGTCTAAGAAATCGATTGCGGCATGACCCCAGTGTTTTTATGACCGCATAACAATAAGTTCATATGTCGCAGGGGTTATCGTGGGGAATGAGGGCACAACCAGTGATACCTGACACGCACGTAATCAAAGCTGTTCACTGAATTCGTCACTTTTCTTTACGTAGAAAGTGGACTATTTTTATTCAATTAGATATCTAGAAGCAATGTAAACTGTATCAAGATTCTATAGGCACTTGTAACTTTGCGGATGTGCGGCAGCATTGATCTATGCATGGGGGTACCGTGGACTGGGGAGGAGAAAAACGAAAGTAAAACCTTTCCCACAAGCTCCCCCGACATACCTAGAGCTTCAGATATATTGTTTGACCAACTCTAAGTTACATGTATGCTGTTAATGCAAATGGTTATTTTTGTATACTATTTTGTTACTCACTGCTAGTAAATAAGCAGACCACCAACTTTTGTGCAGGACCACCAACTATCTGAAGTTGGTGGTCCTGCTGTCCACTAGATTTTCAGCCAAAATTTGAACGCTGAGCGCATGACACATCTCTATACATGCACCTATACTCCTGTATGCCCTATAGAATCTGCTCAGGTCTGTATCACACAAAAACACGTCTAAAACCAGAACCAGAAATGATGCCAGAAGCGTCTCGCGTACCGACATCGACGGAGCTTCCGTCCTCGTGCTCCTGGCGCCCCCTACTGGCTGCGTTACATTGATGGGCGCGTCGCCGCCACACGCCGGTTGCCCGTTTTGCTCGCACGACTCGCCGCCCGACCGGCTCGACCACTCGCCAGAGCGCGCCGCCGGGCCGCCGGAGACGGGCGGTGGGCCCGAGCCACACAGCGGTGCGGCGCCGTTCGCCCGCCAGGGAGCGCTGGTGGGCGGTGCGTCGTCGGCGACATTGAGTCGGTTCATCTGCTGCTCGAAGCCCATGTAGTTTGCGACGGTGTTCGGCGGCGGCGGTGGCGGTGGCGGCTGCCAACCACGCTCTTCCTCCTGCAGCATCTCGTCCAGGCAGTGCTCCATGAACTCCTGCTCCCAGAGCTCATCTATAACCTGAACAAGTAAATGACACAACTCGTACAACATGAACAAGTGAACGACGCAACTCGTACGACATGACTCGTACGACAAGAACAAGTGAACGACATGACTCGTGAGACATGAACAACCGAACGATGCGAGATGCCAAATTTTATTGAGGTTGGTTTTGTTTTTCTTTCATTCTCACAGCTCCTCTACGACCTAAACAAGTGAACAGAGATAAACTTTTATTTTTTTAAATCAATTTTAATTTAATTTCAATTCTCAGATCGCCTCTGTAACCTTAACAAGTGAATGACACGAAAGACCAAACATTTCAGTCAACATTTCTTTTACGTAAATCCATTTTAATTGAGGTTGTTTTTTGGTTTGGCTGTGAGAAGGACAGTGTCGAATTAGGTTTATTTGGAAATTTTGGGTACCAAGGCGAACACTATCATTCAAAAGTGTAACAGAGGCAACTTGGTTTTAACAACACTTTTACGTGGGACAGGAGGGATACGTACACAACATGGAACTAACATGAAGGGCAAGGAGGCAAACCAGGCAACTAGCAGCAAATGCTGTGAAACTGTGCAATTGTAGCGCCTATTTTTTGCCTATAGTGCAGTTTCCATTGGATCATGCACAGAAAACTTGATAAGAATTGCTTGTGTAATCTTGTGTAATTTTACGGAACGTTTAGGTAATAAAGCCAGGTTTTTAGCTTCCAACATGCAAAACTCTACTCGTTTGGCAACACGACTTGCACATAAGTGATGAAGAGGAACTGGCGGTGTCTCACCTGTCGATCAAAGTTCTCCATGTCTTCCATCCACATGAAATCAGAGAAGTCGTCCGAGCGGGAGTTGTGCGGGTGTGGAAAGTGAGCCATGTCTGCAGACACATTAGCATCAACAGGACACTTCATGTCTGTGGAGAGACAGAGATACAGAGTGCGAAATTAATGCGAGTCCGGAGTCAAATACTCCCCGATTTACTGTCGGACTCATTGATTTGACATATACAGGAGTCCGTGTCACTCCCTGAAAATTCTGCTATATAGTAACTAGTTGGTTCCAGAGCATGGCCTCAAGGAATTGCCATATTTTTCCAGCAAATGTCCAAAGAAAATTTGGCAGACGTGCAACCGCATGAATCTTCAAAATAAGCACATGCGTTATTGGTAATATCTTTAGTTTTGAACTTCAGACTGCGGACTCCCTCTTTTTGAGGGCAGGGAGTCCGTTGGACTCCCTTTTTCAAAAGTTAATTTCTACCCCTGGAGATAGATGGAAGGCTAGAAATAGATAAGACCATTGCTAGGGTACGAAATACGCAGAGAAAATTTTTTGGACACCATAAAGTAACCCAGCATAGACAAGACTGAGCACGCATAGATAGTTCTATGTATATACAAACACATCTATGCATATATAGATGTGTCTATTCATATATAGATAGGTCAATCTATACATATATAGACCTGTCTAGGCATAGTTACATTACAGTACATAGAAAAATGCAAACAAGAGAATTAGTAGATCAGTCAGATTGTCCATGTGATTAGCGAAATGTGTACTGCTAGCACCTACCACCACATCTGTTTCTACCACTGCAAGCAAATGGTAGAACGACCATAAAGTTACGATTACTGCTTCAATATGAGATTTTGGGTCTGGAAAAAATTCTGAGTGTTTACACAAATACATAACTCCATCATGACAGCATCACCTATACACCGATATATGAAGGTTCTGCAAGTGCTAATAACACGTTGTGAACCAGTATTTTCAGTAACAAAGGGATGTGTTACTATATCCAGCAATTCCTGCAAATTAAATGTGTACACAATGTAAAGAAATACTATTAGTATTACTAACACTAACGCTCAAGGGGTCGTTGTCGTAACAGGTACTACAGATATGTACCCGAGGTACATATATGTATACACAAAGTGTACCAGACTTGTACTACAGAAGTGTACCCTAACCCTAACACTAACCCTAATCCTAACCCTAACTCTAACCCTAACCCTAAACATACCTCATATAAAAATATAAAGATAATACTAAACAACCTAAAACTACTTCGGGTACATATCTGTAGTACCTGTTACCACAACGACCCTTCGTGCAACACTAACACGTCACATGTATCAATACCATTACCATTAATTATATAGTCAAGACGCAGAGTGACGATTTTTTTAAGAATTGACACTTGCGTTTCAAAACTTTTAAGAATTGACACTTGCGTTTCAACACTCGAATTAGAGGCGACGTTTATCCCTTTGTTTTCTAGATGAACCCCGCACTCGTTGATTCGGGTGCCTTGTCACAAGGCTTGTGAAATACAAGAGAAGGAACCAGATACAAGATACAAGATACAACACCGTCACTAACAGTAACAACAAACATAATTTTACATCGACGAGGATTAAACTAACGACTCAATTAACTAGTTTACACGATTCTGTTACGCGAAAGAATGTGTAAAGGGTGAAAATGACAATTATATGTGAAAACATGCCATGATGATGAAATAACAAGTGGTGATGGCGATGGTGAATGTCAATCAATGTACTGCTAGTTCCGATGACAATGCAGGAAGGCGGTTAGATGCACAGTAACCTACTTTCTCGTACAACTATACACCTCGGAGACACATATTTATGTCACTAAATAATAGTAGATATAATTCTGAGCAAATTAGCACATTAATTTCGCACAAAATTCCATTTTAGTTTCAAAATCGCATACCTACTTTGTTTACGACAAATATTGACCTGGATATTACAGGGTCACCACGAGGAGCGCTGTTAGTCATTGTCAACGACGTCGCGTCCACTGCTGCGTATGTTTTAGTTTTATTTCAGTAACTTTTATGAAGTAGACATTGCACTATCATTTTTTCGAAAATACTGCTCATGATTTTAGTTCTTATCATTACAATACAAGCGAGAGAATTTCAACATAGTAAAAAATTCCATTAAAAAATAAAAATTCAATGAAAGTCAGACGAGCACGTCAAACAATACATACAATGGTTATATTCTCTTATAAGTGCGAGTAAATTTTTTTAAATAACTCAATACAATTTTATTACAACAAAACAACAATAATCAATATTATGCGCAACGCAAAACAACAGAAAGTCCAACAACAACTAAGAAAATTAGGCACACAAGACTAGAGAGAGTAAAATCCAAGATCCTACCAAGAGCGAATAAAACAAGCCTGTTTTTTTACTCACTCCTGATCATGTAAACCCCTGTACCGTAGTATTTGGACGCTCGCCCATGATTTATTTGCTCTGCTACGGTACACGGGCGGTAGGCCTACACCCCTAACGTTAATGATTACCGCTCCTAATCGTAACGGCCGCTAAAGGGCCTACTCACCAGAGTGTAGCCGTGCGGAATATAACGACTGTATTATACAGGTTAGTAAACCCGCAAATGAAGTAAGGTGTTATATGCTTTTGTTAAAATCCAATAGTAGTCTTATCCCGTTCACATCGGGTCACATAAACATATCTCTACACACGATCGAGTGGACTTGATTTGATAATGATCATGCATGTATATTCATGACAATTAAGCTCTAAAGATCTAGGAGACTTCGGTACCGCTTTTTTCTCATGCAAACCGGATCAAAGAAAGGTGGAAGAAAACTGGCAAATGCTGAAAGGCAAAATCGAACAAACAATGAACAAATACATACGAACCAAAATAGTGAAGGGACGTCATAAGAATACACCCTGGCACAACAAGAGACTAGCACGGCTAAAACGGAAACTGAAACGAAGACACACACGCTCAAAGAAATCTGAGAACTCCAAGGACCTTGAAATATACAAAAAACACACACACAAGACCTACCAAAGGGAATGTAGGAGAGCACATGATGAGTACTTGTACAACATACTATCTCTATCGGTTGACACAACCTCCAAGACGTTCTGGAGGTACATTAAAAGTAAGAAGCAAGAATACCTAAGGGTTGACCCTCTGAAATCTTTAGGAAAGATAAATACGACTGCCAAGGAGAAAGCAAACACACTTAATAACCAATTCAAATCAGTCTTTACTGAGAAAAACTTAAGTTGCATGCCTGGTAAAAAAGGGTCCAACATACCTGACATGCCAGGCATAGCCGTCACGGAGAAGGGCGTACGGAAACTCATCCGAGACATAAAACCACACAAGGCTTCAGGTCCAGATCAAATTCCAGCAAGAATAATGAAAATTGCAGTTCCTGTCCTGTCGCCCATCCTTTCATTCATCTACCAACAATCTCTCGATACTGGACAGCTTCCCAAAGATTGGACAATGGCTAACATCACACCAGTTTTTAAGAAGGGCAATAGGAGCGTCCCGAGCAACTATCGTCCTGTTTCGCTTACATCAATATCTAGCAAGATATTTGAACATATCATAAATAGCCAAGTCAGAAATCACCTCGAAGGAAAAAAATTACTAAATGAAAACCAGCATGGCTTCCGTAGTAATCGATGCTGTGAGAGCCAGCTGCTGATAAGAATTCAGGACCTTGCAACCAGCATTAACAACAGGAAGCAGACGGATGTAATAATACTGGACTTTAGTAAAGCCTTAGACAAGGTCCCACACCAACGCCTTCTTTAGAAGCTTGACCATTACGGTATCCGTGGAAAGCTTTTACGCTGGATAGCAGCTTTCTCACCCAGCGTACCCAGCGTGTAGTTGTAAAAGGAGACTTCTCTGACTGGACTGCTGTCACTTCAGGAGTTCCACAAGGAACGGTACTAGGCCCACTCCTATTCCTCCTCTTCATTAACAACTTGCCAGACAACATTGCTTCCCAAACTCGATTATTCGCAGATGATTGTCTGTAGTACCGCGAGATTAGCAACCAGCAAGACCAGGAAGCGCTTCAAGACGATCTTGACAAGCTGGTACAATGGACATCGACATGGCAGATGGAGTTTAACGCAAGCAAGTGCTACATCATGAATAACTCCCTTCTGCGCAAAAAAACATCATAAGTGCATCTACCACATTCACAACTCTTCACTGCAGTATGTCACATTCAACCCTTATCTTGGAGTTCACCTAGACAGTGGCCTCAGGTGGAACGTCCACATTGACAACATATGTGTGAAGGCCAACAGATTGTTAGACTTCCTGCGCCAAAATCTGAGCTGCAGCCATCAACGCATTAAGGAAAGAGCGTACAAAACTCTTGTACTACCAAGCCAGGATTACTGCTCATCAGTGTTGGACCCACACCAAGAGAAATATAAATATAAGCTAGAAATGATACAAAACAGATCTGCAAGATTTGTTACAAACACCTATGGGCGATATAGCAGTACGTCAGCTCTTAAGGACCAACTCGGATGGCAACAACTTATGTATCGTAGACGCTTTAACTCGAGTGTAGTGATGTATAAGGTTGTAAACCACCTCATAGCAATACCGGCGAATAGATATCTGATCCCGGGGATGTCAGGTACCAGATCGAAAACCCCCCACAAATTTCGGCACCTGCACTGCAACAACAACGCATTCAAATTCTCCTTTTTTCCCCGGATGATTCCAATCTGGAACAACCTACCCGTGGGTGTTGTGGAAGCAACGGACGTTGCCATTTTTAAGTCAAGGCTTCACTCCCCCATGCACGCGAAGTCGCGAACCCACTTTAAGAGGACACCAGTTGCATTTCACTCACATCATCATTATGCACCTGTTTGTTTATTGGGTTTATCCCTGAAGGCCATTACTACCTTGTCGGTGTAGGTAAGGTAAGGTACGGTAAGGTACCGGCTCTACCTTGCCGGTAACCATTACTACCTTGTCATTACATCCAGTGTAGTGGACACCGACAAGTACGAGAACATAACATAACATAACAATTGGGATCTCGCCTTCTTACCTATCAAATAACTACAGTCACGATTAAGATCGTTTGTGTGTCTATTATTATCATTTATCATGAAATATATACACGCACTATATATAGTATGTCACCTATACTAGTCTATAGGCCTATATGATGACATATCTCGATTTGTCTATAATTATTTCATATTATTTAATTATTACGTAACACATGCCAATAATTAGGTATATATGTAACCACAACTTAGGTGATTACTACACTATAAATCAATAAAACAAGTAAATAAATAAATGAAATGGTTTTATGGGTCTATAAACTGAATTTTTGTACTAGTGCCTGACGCGGTGGTTGACACGTTATATTCTATAGCACTCAGATAATGCACAGCGCGCGCAGCACACACACGCACGCACGCACGCACGCACCCCATCGGTCACGGCGCTTACTCGTGTGGATAGAGATGTATAGATGACTATGGCTAGTATTTTGCTGCTGTGGTTAATTACGCGGGTGGTTTTTAACACGTTTTGAGGTGCGCGCATGCGCAATTAGACTAATATAGGCCTATCGCACTCAATTAGTGTTCGAGCGAAGGAGTGGAAACCAATATTAGGCTGCACCATGCCGTGGCTTTGTTGTTGTGGAATTAAGGAGACCCACGACGAATCTAAGCCCAAACTCCCAATTCCTAAAGAAACTGAAAGAAAACCAACGGAATCGCGTACAAAAGCGCAATTGTTCTATACGTTATGCATTTCAGGAGGCGGCCACCAGAGAGACACTCGAATAAAAAGAATCGAGTATCATAGAGACATTATTGACTCGGAAAGTAGTTTACTAGGTAGACGTGGGCATTTAAATAATTTACGTATCAAAGCAATTCTGGATGATTAGCTAAGCTCTCTCACGGGTAGAAAGAAACGAAGGTTCAATTATTTTCGATTCATGCAATAATCTGTCTTATTAGATTAAAATCTGAATTATTCAGCAATAGTCTGAACGCAAATCTAGGTTCGCCAACGTTATGTCATAGCGCTGATCAGCTGCACACCGTTACTATACATGTGTGACTCATTTACAATAACTCTAGCTACTAATGAACGATAATTAACCCGCACACGTCTAATTAACACGCGCAGATTCTGCGATTCAAGTTCATTAACGTCATTACTTCCTTCCGAGGAATATCAAAGTTAGCATATCGTTCATCGGAAGCATAGTCTCTGTGCAGAGTGTGGTCAAAGACCCTATATACGGTGTTTCGTGTGGTATATAGGGTGGCTCGCTTAGGAGCGCCGCGCCTGGAGATAGATAGCGAGTATCAAGGCTCGCCATCTAGCCCGCGGAGAGAGCTATTCCTTCAGCTTGATCTATCGCGTTGATATCCCCGATCAAGATAAGATTTCTAACAAAAGAGAAGACTGAAGGCACGATTTCGGATCCGCAGGAGAAAGCATAGTGGACATAAATAAAACCAATTTCTGCCCCAATTAAGTTACCATAATCCGTTTAGACATCCGCAATAACAAAGGTGTGTGGACGAATAAAAAGTGATAGTGTAAAATGGTTAAAAGTTTGTCATGCGCTTGAAAGAAATTATAGTAGGCCTAAGTCGACCGGTTTTAGGAGATCTACTCATTCATTCGCTCTCCGAGGCGCCATCCAAAACCTAACCGAATATGTTTGAATGATCGATTTCAACCGGCCTAATAATTTGCAATCGGGTGAAAGCTGAAGGAGCTTCTCGGAATTACTCGATACGATAGAGTTAGCTACGGCCGTGACGCGTATCCTCATTGAGTCATCAAGAATAGTGGGTCGTCACAACGCAAGGTATTCCACATGCATCAGAGCGAAAATTATCGTTCCGCGTGTTAAGTGAAAATGTGTGTATATTCATACTAGCTAAACTGACCACGTACCGCGAGGCACAAAGATTCGCTGCGTAGTGGCAAGTTGAAAACGCATTAACACACAGTATACCAATATTATACCTGTTCATATCCATATAGACGAAGTTAGAAAATGGTATATAGAATCTCTATATTTGATCGTATTTGAGCTCAGTCGGGGAGAGCACGCACTCATTCATGCATACACACTATTGCTACTATCTTCTAACCTTGACGAAACAAAAGCGTACCTATTTAGGAGCGCGAAAGAGAAAGCTCATATTCTCGCTGTGTTTATATTTATCCCGTGTTTAAGCATGTAGGTCTAAGTCTACGTCTAGTCTACACCAACCCACCCGGCACCCCACCGTATTGCACTCTACCCCGCCCTACTACCTGTACGCCACAGGCGAACGCATTCTATTTCACCTCTTCTCATGTGGTTGGCTGCCCGTTGGGCTCTTGTATCGACCGACCTAATTTCGCAATTATTTCCATTGTGATCGCTCACCCACTGTGTATGTATAGGCCTACCCGGTGTGTTTGCTTTCTCTCTCTCTCTCTCTCTCTCTCTCTCTCTCTCTCTCTCTCCGGCGCAAAATGGAAATAACCAACAGTTTATTTCCATGACCCGCCGAAACCCACAACATAACCTTTGTTTGCCAGTTATATAAACATAGTCGCACTGAGGAAGCAGTTCTGCAAAGTACGGGTTGCATGAATAAGAACCACGTCAGGCTAGTAACTAGAGAGTTGAGGAAGTAACTGGAGCTTGTACGGAAATCGCTGGTGGTTTTCTCTCAGTTCTATTCTTATACTTCGATTGGGGTGGCTGAAGGAGTTTGTCCCCGGAGAGGAATAGCAAAATCGAGAGAAAGAAGAGTTTGAGGGGGCCACAAGGAGAAAAGAGGGAAAGCGGCGATGGGACACATCACAGATTAGAGAAAGAGAGACGAGGAGAGGAGAGAGAGAGATGAAGAGGGACGGGAAAGAGAAACAAAGAGAAGGAGAAAAGAAGGGAGATGGAGAAGAGAATAGATAGATAGTAGATACGAGAAAGAGAAGAAGACCGTAGAGAGAAAGAAAGAGAAGAGGAAGATAGATAGATATAGAGGAGGGATATTATATTATATTATCTAGTAATATATATATAGAAGAGAAAGAGAAGATAGATATCGGATAAGAGTAGAGAGAGAAGAGAGAGAAGAGAGGAAGGAAGCAAAAGAAGAGGGGAGAAGAGCGAGAGAGAAGGAGAGAGGAGAGAGAGGAGCAGAGAAATGCCGTAGATAGATGGAGAGATGCTATAGATAGAGAGAGGGGGGAGAGAGAGAAGAGAGGAGATGAGAGATGAGAGAGAGAAAGAGAGCAGAGAGGAGACAGAGAGAGCTAGAGAGAGACGTAAGCCTGAGACGGTGAGTGAAGAGAGAGAGAGAGACCGAGAGAGAGAGGATGTTGAGCAGAGAAAGGAGAGAAGAAGAAAGACCCGACGAGAGAGAGAGAGAAGAGAGTGAGAGATGAAGACGAGAGAGAAGAGAGATAGACACACACACACACACGACACACAACACCAGCACACACACACACATACACACACCACCACCTAACACACACACACACACACAGACACACATGCACACACGCACACAGATATAGATATAAAGAGAGTAAGAGAGAGAGAGTGAGAGAATGCCGAGAATGTAGATTCTCAACCTAGATTTTAGTGCGTAACTATGATCATGAGCCGGCGTCGAGCCTGCGTAGAGCAGAATTGAATCTGTTAATCTAATATTTTGTTATCGTTGTTGTCCGGTGATGTATTTTGAGATTTGCGCTCATGACCTAGTCATGACAACCTAGTCTATATTAATTAAACCGTACCTTCATATATATATATATATATATATATGCCCCCACACAAACAAATTTTTTTTATACG